>NW_025335505.1:14449492-14706275 GCF_004798865.1 Varanus komodoensis | reverse complement strand
AACTGATATCTGGACCTACATAGAACAGTTGGTGGAATCAGTTCAACGTATTTGCTTTTGTTTGCCTGTATACATCCAAAAAAGTAGGAAATGTAAACAGACAATATTATCATCCAGTGCGACTCATGATGTACACAAAATGCAAGGGAGAAAGCTCAGATTTTTTGGATACAATTGCACCATGTATTGCAGCATTTGGTCAAAAATATCAGGGTGAAGGGGAAGCAAATATTGAATATCCTTTCCAACAAATAGCAACTTGTTGTGAACAAATGACTACTGCGGACTACAAGGAAGCCACAGCTAATGGGTGGTGTGGAAATGTAATATAAATAAATACCTGACAAAAATTTAGCAATGCATCAGTAATCTCTCCAGGAGCCTCTACACTAGAAGGAACTCTGGATAGGCAACACATTTCCAATGGACAGAGTGCAGGATGTTTCAGTGACAGTGATGTGGAACCTAATTAAAATTCATATGCAAGTAGTGTGCATTGTGTCGTGTTGAGCCTATTGCATATAGTTCCCTTTCTCTTCCAAAACCCAGAGCCTGACACACTTGGGAAAATTATGAAAATCCTGAAATTGGAAGGACATCATAGGTTTTCAAATTATGTTGATTCAATCATTTCTATTCAACCATTTACTGCAAGCTATCATAAAAAAGGCTATAAATATACTAAAGAAATAAATGAAACCTTTCCCCAGCAGAGTGCCATTCACCACCGCTTCTTATAGAGCAACCTATGGGATCCCATGTGCCACAGGCAGAGAACTGGCATGCTGTACAAAAGTGCCTTACAGGGTAAATAGTTCAAAGTGGTTGAAGTAATTAACTAAAGACAAATGCGGCAGGTTAGGCTAAAACACTTATATGACCTTCTTGAATCAGTCCAACTTGATGGTGCTGGGTTGTGGAACTCCTTTCTGTCATCTCAACCTGTCAAATATTTTATATATGTCTATATTTTTTTAAAAAAATCACAAATTAACCCCCCACACACATGCACACACACCAAAAAATGAACTTTTGCTTCAGCACAGAATTGCCCTACATTTTTACCTTTAAAAAGTAAGTGTTGTTTATACTGAGCTACATTTTGGATATGAGTTATACTTCAACTTTTATTTGGGTTCAAATGACTGAATTTGTGTTTTGGAGTTCATGATCCTCCTTGTATTAAGGTTCTTGTGCAAATTACTTTTCTTTATCCTGATCTGAGAAATGAATGATCTGTGACCAGTCATAATTACCATGGCTGTAATTTTTGAGATTGCCCATGGCTTACCTTCAGAATTCATATGTTCCCACCTGCCCAAAAGGCTCAGGATCCTTGCAAATCTACATTAAAAACAGCAACACATTTTGGCTTTTTTAATTTTTAAAATGGCCTTATAATGACAAATGGGATTAGTGCTTAATACAGAATGACAAGACACAATTAGGAAGTCAAAGAAGGAAAGCAGAGCTTGAAGGCCGAACTATACATGACCTGAAACACTTTGACACTTTGATCTCCTGATAGCTCCACTTCACTGAATACCACTTGTTGGAGGACAGGAGAGTATGATAACATCATGTCACATATCCACGAGACACAGAAAGGAAGCATTGGTTAGTGGAGGCCACATCTTAATAACACTGTGTGTGTTTGGTCCTAAGAGAAAACAAATCAGGATAAAAGTTTAAACTATGGTTAGGCGATGTTTAAGGCAAGGCATTGCCTTGGAGTCACTGCTAGAGTGGCCATTTCTGATTGGCCAAAAAAGAGAACAAATATTATCAGAAATAAGACAAAAGAGAATTGTGATATGCACAGTTTTCCTATTAATAAAAGATGGAATTTAAGTAGAAATGCAGTGCATTGTAATTGTGACCAGGTGACCCGTGTGCCTACCAGATCAGTCTGCTATTCAGAAGCTAACTGTTGGTGGACAACTATGCTTACAGTCCTTTATCTTTAAGCTAGAATTGGAACAGACAGTCCTTCAAATAGAGGACACATTCCAAGAAAGGACTTTCTTCTCAGAGCAGCTCTTCAAATAGAGGAGTATCCTATCTAAAAGAGTATGCCTGGGCATTCATTGGTGTGTGATTATTTCCCCAGCCAGTATTCCATGATTCATATCCTAACCAGGGAGCTTTTCCCCATAGAAACTGGGAGATTTGTGGGTGGAAAAGATGCACAACAGACACATTCCATATGACTCAGAGCTTCTGGTGTGTTTTTTTAACTACAGAGAGGGGCCAGAATGTTGTAGCTGCTGTGATGAAATTAGGTTAGGTACAGATCCCGTCCCCGCAAATAGTAGATGGACAGCATAACAAAGAACTCTTTCCAAGAAGATGAAGTGTCAGATGTCAGGTCTGCCTAGAAGCCATCATGGCATCTCTGCCTTGCTTGCATCTTTCTGCCAAGTTTGTGGGAATAATCTCTCATGAAACAAAGCATGAATTAGAGGCATGTATACAATATTCTATTCACAACGTGTGTGCGTGTGCACATTTTAATTTGAAATGTCTCAGGCTGACAACATTTGAGCTAGCCACTTTGAAGGCCTTAACATATCTGTTGCAAAACATGCGGTCACATAGAAGTGTAATCTGGCGTTCTTGCACAAACCAAAGAAATGCTGTTACCTAAGCAGGCCCAGAATGTACAACTGCTTTGCCCACATCTGCCTTCAGGAGCAGCTGTTGCCTTCAAGTACCCTCAGGCTTTCGCTCTTCAAAGCATATTCTCAGGCAACCCCTGGAGCACCTGAACTCCTCAACAAACTCTTTGGCTCCCTATGCAGCTGCAATGTGTGGAGCCAGAGTTTGACTCTTATATGTCCCAATTTAACACTTCTCATTTATGTGCCTCTCTTATCACAAATGTCGGCTTGTTCCCTGTCTCTCCCCTTTATCCCCATCACAAGCACACTCTTACTGACATGTCTGATTTATTTTGCCTCTTTTATGCCCAGTCTCTTCTATGATCAATACATGACGAAACCTTCCTGTTTGTATTTTCGCAACCCTGCATTGGGATTTGGCTGAGCCCACAGAGTTATGGCCTCAGAAGTAAGCCATGTAGGAATTTAAAGAATTGTCCATTATTCAGACACAAACATGGGTTGCTTTACAAGGGAAATGCTCTATACCTGAAGTTCTGTGTCATGTACCTAAAAAAGACAGTTAAGATGAGTAGAGATGTGTCCTTTTATGGTACTCTGAAATAAGAAAGTATATTTGGGGATAGGTTATCATATTATCTGAAATGGATCCTGTAAAGGTTATTTTATGATAGCAAGTAAAGGAAGCAAGCATATAACATTTCTCCATTTATGTACTTCTGTAACAGGGAAAAATAAAAATAAATTATTTTGTGGCAGAAGGGTATTATTGTGTAAGAGACTAGTTAATCCTGTTGATAAGTATATAAAATATGAATAAATGATATAGTTGTGCTCTTAAATTTAAAAATTACTGACCCAGGGAAAATAAAAAGCCCCTCTGTATATTCACATAGGCAAGCACTTAAAATCAGGATAAACATTATTCAAAGGTAAAATATTAGTTTCCCATACAACATCTTGAAGTTTCTTGAATGTAGTACAATTTCCCCTGATCATTAGAAATGTACATATTTTAAAATTAACTCATTCAATATTGATTTAGCTTAACTTAGAGACAGAAATGGAAGGAAGTTTTCTTCAAACTTGCAGGCATCTGTGCCACCCAGAAAGTCTATCCAGAAGACTGGGAATGGGGACTCTTGAACACCCTGGGTTCAGTAGTAGAGAACTGCTGAATGAAAGAGAAGATGGAAAAATGTGCCATTGGTTAGATCTTGTTTGCAAATGGACATTAAATCACAGTTATCCATTTCAGATGTAATAGCTAACTGTGGTCAAATTGAACCGGGATGAAGTCATTGATGAAGGGAGTGGACAAGAGATGAAGCAAAGGGAAAGTTCAAGAGGTGGGGAGCATACATGATGCAGTTGCTCATTTTTAGTGCTACAATATGGTTTAGCAAGCTGAGACTTGTGTGTTTGGTGAGTATATTGCTAGGTAGATTTGGCTTTAATGCAACCAACCCCTCCCTCACCCCCTGCCTCTGCCATGACTCTGTCTACTAGCAGTAGGCCTCTGGATAGTATACCAGATCTTCTGTTTCCCTCACTGATTTTATCCTAGCATAACTCATTGATGGTTGCATCTTTTTCCATGGACTAAGTTCTAATTTGAGAATGGAAAGCACTCATTCATAAAGGACTTGAACCTTCTACACTTTTCTCCAAATTGTGCCCCTCTGCTCTGGTCTGTTGTTCCATTCTGTTTTACAGACTCCTGTCAAGGCTTTCACTGATATCAAAGGGGAATTGCCAGGTGGGCAATGAGAGTAGAATATACAAAAGATGAGTATAGTGTAGATCAGAGAGAAGATTGTAATTGCCTACTGTGTTAATTAAAATTCAACACCTGTAATCTTAGAGAGGTTTATTCCCTGTGTAGTACACAGTATTTTGGCTGCACGATTTTGCTTAGATTTTTTTAGCTTTCCTGGATGAATCATTTGCATTAAAATATTGCTGTATGCCTGTTCTTCTCAAGATTATATACAAATTTTTACTTGTCAGATGTGTGTGTGTGTGTGTAACAACTCCATTTTCACTGAGTTCCTCACACAATATTTTCTGGGCTCCTTTGAACTTCCTCTGAGTGTCAGGAGAGTCAACAATATAGATTCTCTATATTTGTATCATATCATGACTTTAATGTTGTTTACTAAATTTGAGTCCTTTTTTATTTTTTATTTTTGGCTGCAGCAATGCTACTTCAATGAGGTTTTCATCAGAATAGAAAACAGAATAGAATTACACTTCATCGCCTTCTGTTCACCTATGATGCAACTCTCACCACATATTAATTTAATCTCTGCTTGAAAGGTGAGAACAGATGTTATGATTTGGGAAACTATCCTGATCACTACAACAAAATGACTGCCACAAGAGGTGCAGCTTATCAGAAAGGTCAAATAAACCATTCCCATTTTTTTCCCATTTTCTTTTTCTTGGAGGCTAGATAGGTGTGCTTGAGGGCAAAGCTTTGGAAAGCATCTCCATCTTCATTTCCTAAGGATAGCTTGGGCCTGTTATACAGCCAAGAGTGTGAAGACTGGCAGTGCCTGGAGGACTTCACTAGGCTTCAGTGTAATCTCAGCTGCTGGTAAGGAAGATTGTTGGTTGGGTTTTTCTTTTTCTTTATTTTGCTTTTGCTTTTACATGTGATAGCAACAGGGATAGGTCATCTCCAGTAGGGAGCATGAGACATGTTCAAGGGTACACTGGTACCCAAGATACATGCTGCCTCCCCTGTAACAAGAATAGTTGATATTTATTTATTTATTTTTCAATTTTTATCCTGCCTTTTTCCTTCAAAGGGCTCAAGGAAGCTTACATCTCCTCCTCCTCCATCTTATCCCCACAACAACAACCCTGTGAGGTAGGTTGGGCTGAGAGTCTGTGACTGGCCGAAAGTCACCCAGTTGGCTCCATGGCTGAGCGGGGAGTAGAACCCAGATCGTCTCTTCAGCTGTACATCAAACCCTAAAACCAAGTATTTTGTGCTTGTGATTAACAAGTAAGGTACTTCACACCATAAAGCAAATGCTTAGCTAAGAATTTTTACAAATGAAAGAGAAAGAAGAACTTCAAGAAGGTATAGGTTGGTTGTCTGTTATTTCTGGCAGAGTGATAGTGTGCCCCTCTTTTCAGGGGCAGGGAAGTGGGAGAAGTACAGCGCTGAAGTCGAAATAGTATTGGAACAGTGATTAGACAAAGTGTTGTTTTCCTAACCAATAGCAAGAATGTTGAGCAGGTTGTAGACATTTGGGGTTGTGGGGTGGAAGTAAGCTACACACTCTTATGGTAACTCATCAGGTGCAGGATGAAAGTTTATTAAACATGCTTCTTTCTGCAAGCATCGGCACCTATAGGCAGTTGCAACTCTATACTACCAGTTATGGGCCTTTTAAAAAATCGCAGTGATAACATAAAGTAGATCTGTCATGTTTGGTGGGATAATTGTGGGATAATGTCAAGGTTCTATTTTTTTCCCACATGGGAAGAATATAAGCACCAGTGGCACTAAAATTCCACTTATGGCACTTGGTGGCAAATTGGCAGGATGCTCTGTCAAATTGGATGGGTTACCATGATTATTCTTAAAGCAGACATGCAAAGGAGAATTGCATCCAGTATCTATTAAAACTGTAACATTAAGCATCCTGTCTTAGTGTTTGGATGTTGTTGTTTCCTCTTCCAGGGTGGAACAGAGCAATTGGAGATATATACTTTATTGACAACACATCTACTTCAAACTCTTTTTTACCTATTTGCAATGTAAGCAGTAACTTAAATGTGGTAAAAGTAACTATTTCTTATAAACTGACTATGTATTAAAAAGAGAACTATTTTTAAATAAAACTAGTTTTACTTTGAATTGGAGGCTAATGCATATGCACATAGGCAGATAGTAAAATGCTGCAAGATAAAACCAGTTTTGCACTGCTAGCATTATTACACTACTTTTGCAATTGAAACGAACGTGACTGTAAATGTTTACTGCGAGTATGGTGAGGTGAATTCCCACTGAGACAGACTAACCTTTTAAATCATTCACCACTGAGTCTTTCCCATCTGTCCAAAAAGAATAACTTCAGAACCTGGAAAAGCTTTAAAAATTATATGCAACACATCAGCCTACATGACAAGTTGGGGCTTATTCTACAGGGATTAGCAGTTTTACCATGATCCATTATATTTATTTTTTCTTATTTTACTGAAAGCTTTTTGTGCAAGCCTTCTCCACAGTGTATAAAGGCACAGTTTGTAAAAACAAGCAAACATATTGATACAAACAGAGAAAAACAGATCAGCAAGCTAAATGACCTGGAAAGAAAGAAAGAAAGAAAGAAAGAAAGAAAGAAAGGGGAAGAGGGAGGGATGCTGGCCTGAAACAAGCGTCTTTTGAGAGGGCACTCCATAGCCACCATACCTTGTCTGAACTGGATCAGTCACTGGACACTTCTGACAAATGTGGTAGTCTCAAGAGGGCCTTAGGAGATAATTTCTGAGCATAGACTACTTGCCATAAAACAAGGCAGCTGGGGAGGCCATTGGAAAACACAATGCTTTCTGGAATGCAGAAGGCAAGTAGAAACCAGATTGAGAAAAATAGTTGCTCATCTTGATCTGTTTCATGTAATGTTCTTCCCAATTCAGTCATACATACTTAAAACAAAGAAAAGCAACTATTTGTCCTGAAGATATAATGGACATTTTGTGGAGAGCTATAAACACCTTTCATATATTGAGTAAATCCTTCAGTGTCTATGTTTTCTCTGCTTCTTTCAGGTTATCATTCAATGCAGGACACCTGATTTATTATTCTCAGAAGCACTGCACATATATTGAATATACTCTATATGCTAATGCTTCATGCCTGAACAATCCTGTGTGTGTATTGAAATTAAGGAATCTAGTTTGCCACCTCCATACATCTGTATGATCCCTGAGGTAGTAAACTGTTGTGAACCTCCAAGTTCTGATAATACAAATAATGAGCAGTATCAATGCCTCATATATCCATTTGCTCATGAAGTATAATTTTTTGCAAGGAAGCAGAAATCATGGACAGGGTGATTGTCATTTGGTTCCTCTGTGGAAAAGATCATCAGAGCTTATAAAATATCACTACAAAACAAAATAGTGATTTCCTGTATAAGACAGTGGAATCAGCTGTATATCAGTTATTTTTTGAAAGACAGAAACATACACACAATGGACATAACTTCAACTGATTTTATGGACTACTAGTAAACTTGATCCCAGTTTTGCTCTGATTTTGATTGCAAAAGCAGGTCTTCTAGCAATTAATGCTTCACCATCTGTGCTGAATTTATTTGGCCATAAGACTAATATCTCTGAGAGAGGAGACAATTCAGGAAGGGATATGGTACAAGGGATGAAGTTCCTTCTTTCAGCACCAGTGATCCACTTGAAATAGTAGGATGTGCTTGAAACTAAGACACCAAAAAAACAGAACTATTGATTTCTATCATTTAAGTACAGTTTTGGCTTTATAAAGAACCTGATTACCAGGCCATGTGGAACAATTATCCTCCACCTCAGTAATGCTGATGGGATAGAGGTTTCTAATCTGACTGAAGTAAGACACCATTAAAAAATGATTTCAAAATGAGCCATGCTTGTGCAGTTCTGAAGCATGACTTTGATGAAGAAAAATCTGTAAAAGAAAGATATAAATCAGAGTTGGTTTGGAGCCATTTGTTCAGCTTCTACTTTACATAATTCAGATACCAGTCATCAGGAAACATTTTCTAACTTTCATAGCAATATGACAGTGGAACCAGTTGTCTAGCGAGGTCATGGGCTCTGCCAGACCACAGACTTTCAAAAAGAAAATGGACATTCAACTGAATGGGATGATGTAAATTGATGTCCTACAACTCCAGGGTATTGGACCTGATGGCTTTCTACATTTCTATGAATCTATTGAATATGCATAGGAAATAAGCAGTGATGTGTTCAAGCCCATTACTCCAAGTCTCAAGTCAAGTCTCAAGTGATTGCAAAACATTTTTGAGTCAAACTTGAAGTCTCTTCTCAAGAACCAACTTTAACAGAAAAAAGGTAGGTGGGGATGGGGTGTGCATGGGGAGATGGGAGAGTTGTAACCCCCCCACCCTGATTTTTCCATCTGCCCTTCCCTCAGTGATGCATTGAAGTCCTTTACTTCAACCACCATTTATTTTTAAAATGCTGGGCTGTTATTTGAATTTATCAAGAAGTTAGAAAAAATATTTTCTCAACATGCTTCATGCTTGTCATGCTGGCACTGTTGTTCTGCCTGGAAACATGCAGGAGCAGAGCAGAGGCAGCAGACAGGAGAAGGGCTGTTGTGCTGCCTGCCAAGGAGAGCAAAGTCTGCCAAAGAGCTGAAGCCTTCCCCTGTCAAGGTAGAACCTGGGTTATGGAGAAGCTGCAGAACATCCTTAAGTCAAATGTGTATCACATGAATAAGTCAAATCTTTGTCTTTGTGTGTGTGTGTCTGTGTGTATAAAACCTTTTAAACCTTTTATCCATTTTATGCATGAAAAACACTTAGGAAACATTTCCATATTCAGTAACAGATCTCAAATGCAATACAGCATTGTAATAATGATGATAATACAGTAATAATAAAGTAACTACAGGTGAGAGAGAGAGAGAGAGAGAGAGAGAGAGAGAGAGAGAGAGAGAGAGAATCTCTCTCTGTGTGTAGATATACAATATTGTAAGAACAAATAAAAGAAATAGTTCTTAAAACTGTTTAGAACATTCTTTCAAATAAGTGTCTTATAAAGTTAAGCTAGCTTGCTATCATTCTTGCATAAATTATAACAAGAGCATGAATATGAAACATTTTGAGCACTCTAAAGTAATTTATGTTGTTTGCTCTTTGTTCATTTTATGAATATATTTCCGAGTTGCTCTGCTAATTTACAATAAACCATAAGAATAATAAAATGCCACAGTTACAAACAAAACCAAACCTAAAACAAAACAGAGAAAATAATCAGAACCTTCTTTCTTTTATGGAATTGGGTAATATTTGTAGGTCTTTAGGCCACTTTGGGGGGGAATCAATCTTGTCAAATCCTACTCATACAGGTTCTGGTTCTCTCTCTCGCTGCTGTTAATTCAGCATCATTTCCCCATCTGTAGTATGGGCATGCTAATATTGATCTAGTTTCTATTTAGCATTTGCCCATGTAATCAGGCCTGCAAATATTACCCAGTTCCATAAAAAAAGAAGGTTCTGGTCATTTATGATGAAAAAAAAAAGAAAAAAATGGCTGTACAAAGAACCCCAGAGGTTTACTTCAAGAAAGCCCCACCCAAATCTCCAGCAGCACAATCAAGCCCTGATTGTCTAGCATCAGATCCATCTCCATCATCATTAGCTAATGTTAGGCTCAATATTATCTTGAGAATTAGAAATTTATGAATTAAAACAGGATTTCAAGCTTTAAAACCACAACAGAGCAGTAGGGAGAAGTCATCTGGACACCTCTGCTTCTGCCCTTCTCAGAAACTGATTTATTTGTTTAAAACGTTATCCTGTCTTTATCCAAAGTGGATCTCAAGATGGCTTACAAAACTGTTTTGTCCAGGTTCTGCTTCACCCTTGAGCCCTGAAACACACTGACTTGGGTACTCTTGAGTCAATGCTGAAAAATGAAAAGCCATGAATAGAAGATCTCTATCTCCACTATGTGGCCGCTGATGACATGTTGCCAAATGCATAGTAGTTTCCCAAAGATATCCACGGCTTTTTGTTCACTGTAGGGTTTATTGCAGTCCACATGTTCATAAATGCATAACTTGGGGACACCTGTGCCACAACCCTTCTCCCACTGCCCCTATCCCCTTGTACCTTCCTCCTACCACCTCCTTCAAGCTGAAGAGTGACTTGGTTGTAAAAAGAATAGAAATCTTGAGTCAAGTCAAGTTACTTACTCATTCCTCTCACGTCAAGTCGCTGATGCTACTTGGGAACAAGTTGCTCAACTCAAGCTCCCAGCACTGAAAATAAGTGCTTGAAAGACTCTGTTTTCTTCCTAGTGGAGTCTGTTGTGGGATAATGGTTAGATTGTTGGACTGGGACTTGGGAGATTTGGGTTCTAATCCCCACTCAGCCATGAAGTTCACTGGGTTGCTTTGGGACAGTCACTGACTCCCAGCCTGACCTTCCTTAGAGAGTTGTGGTGAGGATAAAATGAAGGACAAGTCTTATGCAAACCACCTTGGTTTCCTTGCAAGAAAAAAATGTGGGATGTAACTATCATAATCAAATAAATAAATACATATTTGGCATTAAGATTCCTCTTCTGAGTTTTTTTCACTGAAGCCTCCCTTACATTTCTACTCCTCTTCTATTTCTCTTTCCTTCAAAATCCTAAACAAAATCCACAACTTTATTTTTAACTCCCCCTTCAGCTTTCTCCCTTTCACACACATTCTAAATGCTGTGACCTGCTGTTGACTCTCTGCTAGGCAAAGACAGACTTCCCACTGTCTATCACAGAGGTACAGCTACATTTTGCTCAGCCTCTACGTAAGTTGCTATTGGAAAGAAACTATCAGAAAGGTCTGTTTTGTTTGTATTAAGCTGTCTCATCTCCCCCCAATTTCTAGCCAAACCACTGAAATGCATGGCATTTCTTTTTACATTATGTAGAACACCAGACTATATGAAGCATCCACTATCAGACTTGTCATGGATTCCCTTTTTTGACAAAGCATGGCATGTTGAAACATAGAAGGGGCACATAGAGGATTGGACAAGTGATACAACTTTTGTCTTTCCAAGCATGATGTAGTTGTGGAGATATACCTACAAAAAATCAAAGACATAAATAAGTACAAGATACACAATAAGAAAGGATTGTATAAAACACCATGTAGAAACACGGTTTATTGTCATGCTTCACCATAGATTTGCCGAACATAAAGTTCATACCACACACAAATGTATTCACACATATCACAAACGTATTCAGAAATATGAATATGGGTTAAACACAAACCAGCCTTTGTCCACTAACTAATTAATTACTACAATGTGGCAGGCAAAGCTTATTAGGAATATATTTTAAGGTATATTATTTCAATCATGAGACCATGTAAGAATGCCAGGGTGTCATGCCCTTTAGGAAAAGCAAATTGGTCTACAGTTAAATAAACAAAAGGATGTTTTGATGCTGCTGCTTGATTTTCAGAGATTCTCCATTCTGCCCTCGTGCCGCTCCAGCTCCACCCACTCATCAGGGTCTCCTGACTGGCTGTGCAGCATTTTCAGGGGACTGCCAAGTAGAAGAGGGGAAGTCCATTTCATCAGCCCAATTGCATGTACCTAAATCTGGAGGTAACCTGAAGTATGTGTTCCCAGTTACTGCAGGCTGTATATGTATCAAAATTAAAATGGGGATAGCTGGAGTGTCCTCTGTGTAGGACTTGATATACACTGTCACTTTGTCCTTTGCATAAGAATGCCTCTTTCAGTGTTGCAGACAACTTCAACTTTATTTGCAGTTTAAAACAGTGATCCTATAGCAGAAGTTGATATATGTTAGGATATGTTATGGTTTTGTGTGAGGATGTCACAAATACAAGGTGATCAGGAAATCAGTCCCTTGGGGAAATGAATAAAAGTAAAGCAGATGGTAGCAGTAGTAAAACTTGCCATAACAAATTCAATAAGCACATACTTTCTTATTTATTCAGTTTTCATCTGTAACATTCATCATCACAGCTACCCATGAAAGGAAATATCATATACCTCCAGAATAAAGACGGGAGTGTTGCTAGATCACAGCCATCAGACTACACTGACAGGCAGAACCTGGGGATATTATACCATTTATTCATAAAATCACATAATGAATATTGGTTTCACTGAATTCACCCTCACACAGATACATATTCTCATGTAGTGTAAATGCTTTCTTCCTGCCCCCTCCCACTGGAAATTATCAGTGCTTAAAAGACGTACAGCTGCGCCCACACAGAATCATGTTGGGATTTTGCCATATTCACACATATATACAGTTGAATGAACTGAGAATTAATCCCAAAGTCTTGTTTTGTTTTTTGATTGTTTTTGACAGCCCTTATTAACTACAACAAGGGATTTGAATTGCAGATAACCTGCTGAGTGAATATTCAAAAGGCATTTGCCAGCCAAGTACCACCATAAAAATTATGTCCCCATTCTAAATGCCTCCTCATACCGCTCCAAGTACAGAAAAGCTGGGTCTTTCGAAAAGATGTGAAGAAACAATGCTGAGAATGAAGCAATAATAATAGCGCGATCTTTCATGGGCTGGGGTTTTCCTCCCTTTGCACATTCTTGTCAACAGACCACTATTTTGCAAAAAGCTCTTTATACCCCATAAACTCATTCACCACAGAGTGTATCTCTGAGTGTGCACAGAGTGGCTCATTGAACCCATTCTAAACAACTGCTTCTGGAAATCTCCTTTCTGGGCCCAATCCTTTGAAGGGCCCAATCCGTTCAAGAGGGCCTGTTTGGAAGTGAGTGTACCACACTTTTCTCTGTATTCCAACCCTCCAGTTGGGTAGCTCTCCTCTACTGATGCCATGTCATGGGGTTAAAAGTCATACTGGCCTCATCTGACTGAGAGTTCCTCTCTCATAACCGCACCCAACAGCTGGGCATCTTGGTTATTTTCAGAGCCTGCCCAAGCTCTTGGGGAGGATAATCATGAGATGAGTGCCTCTGCTTCTCTCATATCAGTGTCTGGACTGCTCTCATCCCCAGGGCTCCTCTGTCTCCTCCTCCCTTTCTGACAAGTCTAGATTGCATGAGCTGGGAATGTGCATCAAAAACATATCTGTATTCCCAACATAATCTGTACTCAAACCAAGATGGAGTGTGCTAGTTTCAGCCATTTTATGCCAGCCTGCCTATGTAAATCTGTCTATACTGCAACTGAGGATACACGCATTTATTACTTTTGTCATCTTCATACTCATGATAGTAACACAAGGATGAATAGTGGTGGCCAAAATCTATCAAGAAATCCTGTTATTATTATTGTGACATGAAATGCAACGGCCAAACCAAAGGTTACAATTGATTCGGAGCAATTTCACCAGCTGTGGAGACCAGCTTTGCATGACCAAATTTACACTGAGAATTTGGCTGCGTATGCTTGTGTGCATGTGTGTGTAATTGTCCGCTCTTTCAGTGGCATTTCTTGGACTGAATCCAGCTTTCTGAAATAAATGCATTGTAAGATCCAACTATGGATCTAATCAGAGAACATATTGTCTAACTTGACCCTCTTTTCTAAGTTGAGACACATGCACCTACAATAAGTTGGTAAGTGCTGACTGAGAAGTACAGTTCACAGTGAGAATGGAAGGAAAATGGTGCTTTCATAAACCCACTGGCTTGGGTTCTCTGTAGTATCGTTTTAGCTTTTACATTTATTTGATGATGTTCGTCCATCATTTTCAATGAGGATCTTGACATCTAACGGGTTGTGAGTTGTCCATGGTGTGTCCGCAGGTGGCTGATAAGGCCAATATGGGCACAGAGTGTTCTGCCACATGTCAGGCAGACATGTGTGGGCACCACTGTTGCAACATTTGCAACTCTGCCTTTACGGAGTGCTCGCTTCTTTTGTGCTATGGTTGTCCTTCTGGCTTCAGAAGTATGGCAGCCTTGGTGGATCAGCGTGCACCATGTTGATCGGTCTTGTGCCAGGGTCTCCCAGGAGTTGGTGTCCATAACCAGGGACTTGAGAGAGGCTTTCAGCGTGTCTTTGTATCACTTCTTTTGTCCCCCATGCAATCGCTTTCCTTGAGACAGTTCACCATAGAAGAGCTGTTTGGGGATGCGGTGGTCTGGCATCCTTGCAACATGGCCTGCCCAGCATGTCTGGGCTTTCATCAGCAGGTGTGAACTGATGGCAGGCCTGCTCTGGAGAGGACTTCTGTGTCTGGTACCTTGTCCTGCCACCGGATCCTCAAAAGTCTGCGGAGGCAAGTCGTGTGGAAGTGGTTCAGTTGCCTAGCGTGCCTCCTGTATACTGTCCAAGTCTCAATGGCATACATCAGGGTAGTTAGCACTACTGCTTGGTAGACTTTAAGCTTTGTAGCAAGGCTTATTTCACGACGGTCCCACACTTTGGTTAGCAGTCTGCAGAATGCAGAGCTTGCCTTGGCAATTCTGCAGTTGACCTTGATGTCAATTGTCACTGCGCAGGAAAGGGTACTGCCAAGGTATATAAATTGGTCCACTGCTTGCAGCTTTTGTCGCTTCACTGTGATGGTGGGCTCTTGGTGTTGGGCTTTCGGAGCTGGCTGATGCATCACTTTGGTTTTCTCTGTGTTGATGAGGAGGCCGAAGTTATCGCATGCTACTGCGAATTTGTCCATGCTGGCTTGTATTTCCTGCTCTGATCCAGCATTCAGGGCACAGTCATCAGCAAAAAGGAGGTCTTGTAGCACAGTCTCCTTTATCTTGGTGACAGCCTGGAGTCCTCGCAGGTTGAACTGTTTCCCATCAGTCCTGTATTTCAGGCTGACTCCCAAGGAGTTGTTCTGAAAGGTGGCTGTCAGCATGGCTGAAAACATTATGCTGAACAGGGTCGGTGCCAGCACACACCCTTTCTTGACACCATTTGTGACAGGAAAGGCCTCTGAAGCTTCTCCATAGTCCAAAACATGAGCTGTCATGCCGTTGTGGAACTGATGTACCATTAGGATGAATCTGTCAGGGCACCCAAACTTTGACATGATGCGCCACAGACCTTCGCGACTCACAGTGTCAAAAGCCTTGGTGAGGTCCACAAAGATGGTGTACAGTTCACAATTCTGCTCTTGACATTTCTCTTGGAGCTGTTGGACTGCAAAGATCTTGTCCACAGTGCCACACTCTTTGCGGAAGCCTCACTGTGTCTCAGGTAGTAGACCCTGTTCCAGGTGAGCAGTCAGGCGATTCAGTAACACACGTGCAAGGATCTTGCCTGCAATGGAGAGCAGTGATATTCCTCTATGATTATAACAGACTTGTCGATTTCCTTTTCTCTTGTAGAGGTGTACGATGGACAGGTCTTTCAGTTCCTGAGGAATGGATCTTTGATTCCAGAAGGACTGGAACAGCTGAGTGAGTTTGTTGACAAGCACTGCACCACCTTCGTTATAGACTTCCGCTGGGATCACGTCAGATCCCAGCGAAATCTGGGGCCTTGCCACTGGACAGCTGGCTGATGGCCTGTAGGGTTTCAGGCTTTGATGGTGGGGCATCCAGGCTGTGGTTGATTTCTGCCTGGGGCATTCTGTCAATCGCCTCATTATTGATGGAGGATGGACAGTTTAATATGGATTGGAAGTGCTCAGCCCAACGCTGTAGAATCAGAGTCTTCTCAGTAACGAGAGTTGCACCATCTGAGTCCAGTAGAGGGGAGCTCCCTGAGGGCTGAGGTCCGGACAAGAATCTGAGGGCTTCATGGAACCGTTTGGCATTGTTTCTATCAGCAAACTTCTGGATTTCATCTGCTTTGGCACTCAACCAGGAGTCCTGCATCTTGCTCTGTACAGTTCTGTGAGTGTTGGTGAAGGCATTTTTCTTAGCTGTTGACAACGGGTCGTTCTGATGAGCACGGTGAAGGCAGTGCTTTTCAGCAAGTAAGGCCTTGATCTCTTCATCATTTTCATCAAACCAGTCCTGCTGTTTCCTGTGTGAGGGTCCAAGAACCTTTAGTGCAGAAGAGTGCACAATATCCCAGAAGCATTCCCAGTCCTTCTCAGCATTTTCCTCTAATTGCAGCTCTGAGAGTTGGTTGTCAAGATCTTCTGCTAGTGAAGCTGCTGTGTTGGGGTGCCTCAGTTTACTGACTTTGATCTTTTTCATCACAGCTTTGTTTCCCTGCGGACGTCTCTTAGGCTTGATGTGAAGGCTTAATTTGGAGATGATGAGTCTGTGGTCAGTCCAACAGCCAGCACTTGGCATGGCCTTGGTCACCCTTACATCCTGTCTGTCTTTCCTCTGCACGATGACATAATCAATGAGATGCCAGTGCTTGGAGCATGGGTGCATCCAGGACATCTTTTTGCGAGTGGGCAGGTGGAAGATGCTATTAGTGATGATCAGATCATGAGCTGCACATGTCTTCAGTAGTAGTAGGCCATTGCTGTTACATTTGCTGATTCCATTTTTTCCAATGATGCCGTCCCAGGCAGAGTGATTGGATCCTACTCTTGCTTTGAAATCGCCAAGTAGAATCAGCCTGTCGGTGCACAGAGTAGGGCATCGAGATCTTCATAAAACTTGTCCTTAACTTCATCCGGATTCGTCATTGTGGGTGCGTAGGTGCTGATCAGTGTGGCTTGCTTTCCTCTCGGTAGTGGGAGATTCTTGTCATGAGTCAGTCATTCACGCCCTTGGGAAGACTGGCAAGTATGGGGACAAGATGATTCTTAACCGCAAAGCCAACTCCAGATTCACATTAGTCACTGCTACGTCCACATCAGAAGAATGTGTAACTGCCTCCTGTTTCTGTGAGCTGACTTTTGTTGGCTAGGCAAGTTTCACACAGGGCTGCAATATCGTTGTTAAATCTTGCGAGCTCTCTGGCAACCAGGGCTTTTCTTCTTTCTGGTTAATCTGCTGAGGGGTTGTCTTGAAGCGTGCATACCTTCCATGTGCCAATAGACATTTATTTAAGATGGGTTGAGATACCACTCAAACAAATAATCAAATGTGTTTTTGAGAGAACATATGTATAAATGCAAATATAACTGGAAAAATGCAAGTTAAATGCATCCAGAAACCTTGCCTGGATATAAATAAATCTGAGTCAGATTTTCTTTTATCTATAGAGGTACCAGAGTAGGGACAGAATAATTGTACATACTGTGCTACATGGCTCCATGTAGTCTAACAGTCCAATGTATGACACAGTAGAGAAATTACATGAACTACCAAAACCTTCAGTTCTCTGATTTAGATTTCTTTCTATTAAATCTAGGCTTTATTCAGATCCATTAATTTTTCCCACAAATATTGTTTCCTCGAAAGGTAGCTGATTCTCTCTCTCTCTGTAGTTCTGTACAAAGCAAAACCATTTAAAATTATATTAACAAATTTTCATATGGAACAATATCCAATTGTCACTATTACTGAAGAAACTAAGAACTGAAATTCCAATTTGTGCATATAATTTTAAAGAAATAGAAAATTTAATTTTATTGGGTGTCCATTCTAAGTCTATACCTGTGAAAAACATTATGAGTTTTGTTATTCTCTTTAATTGGAACTTGATAAGGGTTTTAATGAATAGTTGCTATTTATCATTTATTTGGTGCCTCAATTTTACAGCACATAAGTAAATACAATGATTTGCATTTTAATTCTTTATTTTTCATATTACTTCACCATGTTAATCTGCTTTTCCACTGTTAAATTTAAAGAAGCAGCTTAATAAACAAACAGATTTATAAATGTGAAGTCTGTTGGGGGCCAAGTTAATAAATACTGAGCAAGAAGCTGAAAATACTGACAAACTTGGAAAAAAGAACTCTCTACTTAACAACCAACGTCCAGCAACTCTGGCCTTTCTAGCGTCCTCTGTTCCCTGCCCATTGAAATGTCACCTTTCCCCCTCTGTGTTGACCACTTTTCTGACCTCAGGAGAGCACCCAGCATGATTTGCTCCCCATTAGGTATTAGGGGTGAGGTTTGGGTCAGATCTCTGACTCTGTCTTGGGATTGCCTGAATAACAATGAGTTTCAGCTCCAATCCAGAAAACACATGTGCTTTCCTTGCCTTGGAGATTTCCTTGACTTGATGGTTTCTAAACAATTCATATGTCGCAATAGCATTTTACAACTGGATTGAAAAAATATGCTTTGTGGTTAGTTGTGTTTCAGTCCATTGACCACACCATTATTCATGATGTAAAGAATTGGATATAGAGGCATTTTTCATAATCCTACAAACCAAGATCACTTCGCAAACCTGAACGTTAGGAAATTTGGGAAAAGGACAAAAGGAAGTACTGCTTCACATTGTGTATTGTCAGACTAAGATGTAATGATGGTCTGATGGATTTAACTGAGGAATGGAGGAGTTCATGGAGAAGAAGGCTATCAATGGCTGCACATCATAATGACTGTATGCCATCTCCAGTATCAGAGGCTGTACACAGTATGTACACCAGTTACTGTTGTACTCTTGACCTGCTTGTGGGTCTCCCCATAGGCAGCTGCTTGGCCACTGTGTAAACAGAATGCTGAACTAGATTGACCCTTGTTCTGATCCAACTGCTCAGGAAAACAGCCTCTGAATTCATAAGAAATGCCTTTGTTCAGATCACATAGTCATATTGAAAATCCTGGGATTACCACTAGATTTGCTAAATCTGTCACATCTGTGCTTCATAGATTTTAAATATCTTTTGCTTCCTCTCACTGATGGAAATGTATGTTTTACAAATGAAAAAGAACTTCATTCCTCTTGTGCTTAATGCATTTCAGTGCCAATCCTCACTTGCTTTAAAGTGCATTGAGGAATTAATTGGCACAAGTCTGATTTTTCAGAAATCTCCCCAAAGGTTTTCCCCCCACTCAAATCTACAAGATTGCAGAATCTTCATGACTCAGAAAAAGTCTTCCCCCTGTGGAGACCACAAATCTGAATAATAGAAATCTAAACTGATTTGAATCCATTACAGATTTTTCCAATATTCTTAGTTTTAGCTACAATTCCTGTAATTGCATGACATATAAACTCTGTGTTTGAGCTATAGAATTTCAATCCTTTTCTTTGTTGAAACCTGCCTAGCAAACTTCTACTCCCAATGCCTGATGGAAATGTAAACTCAGTATAAACCTGTTTCATGTTGACTTTTATTAATTCCATGCTGGGAGTGTTGCATAGAGCTTTGCTGCCTGATATATAAAATACTCAAAAATGAATCGTGCTCTTTCACTCAGGAGGTGCAGTGGGATGAACTTACCAAATAAATAATGAATATTCCTGACTTCATACAGTAATTGGACAGTTTGAATGAAGATGGCAATTGCTATCTGCATAGCCATAATTCACAGAAGAACCACTGTGAATTTGGTGGATTCATTATTTTCTCACAAAAGTGTCTTTAGCATGCTCCTCTTAGTATCACATTTTTAATGAAATTGTATACCTGCAATATTATTTGGCTGCTTTGGGTATTGTAATAACTCAGAAGTTATTTCATATTCAAATCCCCTCACTTGTAACTTTATTTATTGCTTGCTACTCCACATGATTTTCATAGAGGACATTTTACTGAAGCAAGCAAATTGCAGATGACCAATTTATATTGATGTAGTATGATAAACTAAGAAGTATGATATACAGTGAATCAGGACTGCACCTTATGCTCCTACTGGAATACTTTTTGTGCTACATACATGAGAATTAGCATTTTTTTAAAGATGCTCCCCATTGATATGCACGAAATACATCTATGAAAGCAAACTTATGAATCCCCATACCCTTAAAACTAACATCACAGAAAATATAAAGCATTGAGCAGAAGATAAGGAAATGGTACTAAGGAAAGGGGGCTGTGACTCGGATCTTTGAAAACTCTGAAACGCATCCAAGACTGGCTTCTAGTTAGGACTACATGAGTCCTGTAATCTGGGCCATAAAGTGGGTTACCATGGTAGCATTTGTTCACAAACCAAGAGGAGTGAAGAGGGATTTTATTTTAATGAAACCATCCAATAAAAGAATAGTGGGGGACTAACACAGTGGTCCATGGGATCAATGAGGATTAAAGGCTTTTCCCTTCCTATTAATGCAACATTTTCCTTGAAATACTATCAAGTCTGGAACCAGAATGACAATGAAAAATGATTTCCTTGAAGATCTGTAATCAGCCCAAATGCACAGAGTCCTATCTCTGACTTTCTCTCTGTAAAAATACCCTATCTAAATGTGATAATATTTACCTACTTATATACATAACTAGATGGATAGAAAAGTAGATTGGTGGTTGTAGCTGGCTCCAAAAATGTGCCTATTCTAAATTGTACGATTTGCTTTAATTTAATTAATCCAATTAAATGAGTTTTCAAACTTTTCTAGATTAAACTTTTCTTCACACGTATCAAAAGTACTGCTGAGAACATCAGCTGGATAGATCAAGTTTAGACTTCATCTTGGAGCCAGGACTTCAGTGTAACTCCTCTCTACAAGTCTTCTGGCTTTCTCGGTCAATTTGCATGAGTATTAATTTACCCTTGGGGATCAGTGGGGTATGCTGGCTGCAATTACTAATATGCAACCTATAGTTGGTCATTGATCATGAGAACTTTGCTGGCAGGGTTTCTTGAAGGTTAAACAACTCTTGAACCTATGGCATGCGTGCCACAGTGGGCATGCAGAGCCCTCTCTGTTGGCACATGAGCCAAGTCACCCCAGCATCTCCCCACCAGCCAAGCATTGAATAACAGCACACATAGGGGCCATGCGCATGCTCGGAAAGGAGTAGCAGCACCAGACAATGATGTCATGACTCATTAGCCGCGACTCATCTGAGCTTTTGCGTGGTCAGTGAGGGTGCTGCCAAGGAGATATATATGTGTGTAGATGCACACTTGGAATTATAAATCTGCAGATTTGCAGCTGGTATAAAGAAATAAGCTGGTGGAAGATTAACAGCTTGCCGAGGTGATTGCTGCAGTTCTGTCATTTCTGAAATCTTGATCTAAAATTTCTGGCAGGAATTCCAAAATATGACATGCTTTTCATAAGTCTATTTAGTGAGTCATACTTTTGCAAGGACATTATATCCTCCTCTGCTAATGAATTTATTTCCAGTCAAGAAAGTGGACCTTATTTAGCATGGTTGGCTCTTTTAAGAAATATTTAGCTGCTTCCAGATCTCTTTGACACGAAAAAGAATTAAGCAATGAAAATATTTGTATGATTCAAACAATCTTAATTGTTTCCACATACAGTAAATATGCCAAAATTGAATGTGAAGTATTGTATTTACCCTGCTCAGCCTATACAAATTGCATTGTTTCACCAGCAGAGAGCAAAGTGCTTTCAGATTAGGAGGACTAAAATAATTCACACAAATTAGCCAAGCTGAACCTCAGACAACTGTCCTCCCTCCAACACACAAACACACCTAGTTTAGCCATTTTTCCCATGAATAATGGGGAAACATTTGCTTATTAATGTCAGCTTTGTAATTAATTAAGCCTGGTTGGATTGAGTCTCTCTCTGAAAGAATATTCTCCTTCCAGTACAGTTGACCATGATGGATTTTGAGGAGTCCACTGTCATGATTTCCATCCGGATTCTTTCTTCCTGTAGGTGTCTGCATTTTCCATCCTGATACACAAACCAGTCTTGAACAATGCAGTTCATATATGGGCATTGCCAAGTTACTATGCATATAGTACAAATGAATGTTCCAGATCAGTTCCATTTGCCATTATCTCTATTTCCATTCATATTGTGCAAGCTATCATAAGACTGCCAAAGCAACAACAAGGAAATGGTGTTTAAATAGCATCATGGAATACCCTAGGCTGCGCTATATTATTGCTACAGCCTATTACCTTTTTGTACATTCCACAGCCTGTGTAGTCTGATATAGAGATGTCATTAACACACATATACACAGTCAGAATTATCTTCACCTTGCAGATATAATATATTGAGGCACTCTCATTATGCTGCCTTTCCATTCCTTTTCTGGCATCCAGACAAACTGGGGCAGGATGAGGGGAATGAAATTTATTTAAATGTGAGCAGAGCAAACTGCAGGGAGTTAGTGAGAGAAAGGCACATGAAACCTTCACTGCTAACCATCTGCCTGTATGTTTGAATCAGGCTTTTTCAGTGAGCTGATCAATATTCACATTTTGCAGAAGCCTTTCTTTTATGGCAGTTGATAATTAATATTAAAAGACATGGCATAGTAATCAATTTAAATTTGAGCCACATATTTATACCTATCATTTTGCAAATTTGTTTTAATTGAAGAGAAAATTGTTTAATCTTTAATTGCAACTACGGACAGTGATAAAACTCCTTGTGTATGTTGCGTGTGCATGTATATGATGAATGCTGAAGCAATGGAAAGGGTTTTGGAGAGGGTTGTGTGAAGATATGAGTTCATTATATTCATAGGAAAGTGAGAACACTACTGGGAAAAGGCAAAAGAATACCAGTTTACTAAGGCTGTGCTCCTAAGCACACTTACTTGGAAATACAGAGGGGTCCACTTGCAAAGTCAGTTTGCAAAGAGTTTGCTCTTAATAGCACAAACTCATGGAAGATGTCTGTTCTGAATCTGGTCATGTGTGTTCCAATAAAAACTAGTTAAGGTTACCAATATGACAGTAATCTTCTTCTTGTCCTCAGGCTGCAATCTTATAAATACTTATGTGGGAGGAACTCAATGAAACTTCCTTCTGAGTAGAGATATATAGGGTCACACTATTCAAGTTCCAAAAAAAGGTTTATTTAGCAAAATAATGTTATCCACTTAATACCAATGACATTTAGACTAATTAATCAAGTGAGGTTGGCTAATCAAGTGAGGTTGGCAGAGGTCGTTTTGGTAGAAATATAACTAGATTTAGCCTTGAGTGACTCTTGGGAAAGGATTGAGAGGTTCTTCAAGGAATTTAAGGCAAGTTTCAAATAAACATTAGCAAGATGTTTGAGGTCCACAGAAGTATGCACATTCCAAATTGATTCTGAGTTGGAGGGAAATTGAAAGTTTTCTGCAAAGGCAAAATACCCAAGGAAAACAGGAACAAAAAACAAACAAACAAAACAGACTGACAGAAATGAAGGTGTTTCAACATATTTGTCCTTCTTAGAAAATTATGATATCATGAGATCATTGCATTAAACTTGGGATATTGTTACGACAATGTCTCTTTCCCATTGAGAAAATGTCTCTTTCCCATTGCCTGCTGATTATTATTATTTTAAATTGGGAATGCCACGAGTTGACACTGAGGCCTTTTGTTTGCATGTGTTCTATTACTGTGCTACAGTCTTTTAAATAGAAAACTTTATTTATTTATTTATTTATAAAATTTGTATGCCATTCAGTTAGTAATGTCTCTGGATGGCTAACAGCATAAATAAATTTACAACCCACTCTGACTGCAAATTAATAAAATACAATAATAAAATTCAATATTAAAACATATTAAAATATTGATTAAATGAAAAGGTCTTAAACTGGCACCAAAAAACATAATGACGGTGCCAGGCAGACCTCTCTAGGGAGTGCTTTCCATAAATGGGGCGCCACCGCAGAGAAGGCCCTCTGGTACTCTGTCTCCTAACATCTTTCACAGAGGGTTCCCGGAGGAGGACTTCTGTTGCCTATCTCAGGGGATGGGAGGGCAAATTGGGAAAAAGACATTCCTTTAGGTATCCTGGTCCCAAGCTGTTAGAACACATTCCTGATTTCTTTTGTGACATGTCATTCTTAATCTATCCACAACTGCTACCCTTTTGTAGAATTTACAAGGGTCCTTGTATTAGGGGAGTATTAGGGGTAGTTACTTTCATATGAAATTGAGCAGAATAGTGCTATCTAACTACACATAGCCAGTTCTGGCAGGAGGAAAACTAATATATCCTGGGACAGAAAGATCACCATTCATATATATTCCCATGGCTTACATCTAAAGCCACATGAGTGCATGTCTGCCTGTGCAATCTCTCTCTTCCCCTACAGTCTCTTCAGATCTGCTCCAGAAGGTCACCCAACCATCCAGAATCGATTTTGGAAGGTGCACAGGGAGCCTGAAGGGACTGAGCAATCACTTCCACCACTGGCTTCCATCCAGCTGGTGGAGTAACCCTGTTGGACCCAATCCTGTGATCCCTCCTGTGTTCCTCCTCCTTTTCACAAGTATTTGATGATGGGGAAAAGAGTTTGGACCAAGGTAATTTCAAGAATAAGCATTATGAAGATACCAAAATGTGAACTGTTGCTGTTGATGGGCATTAGAATTATTGTTTTGTTAACATAAATTAGTTTATCACCTCTTTAGCTGAGATGAGGTGTACTTAGAGACAGATTTTAAAAGCTGACAGTTAAATGAAATATGTTCAATGAAGCATATGAGGAACATTAAACTGAAAACGGTGCTGGCTTTATAGCCTTCAATGGTAATGGCTGCTTCAAATTCAGTGCTAATTCCCAATGTAACTAACATCCCGAAGAAAGTGACATAAAACCATTGCTATAAGTATCTGAAATGGCATGAGGAATCATTGCTTCAATGGCTCTATTTGATTAATTTTTAATTATTGTGTCTTTTTCCCTCTATTTACAATACTACCATTCATCTGAAGCCATTCAGAATTGACTTATTATAATTCTTAGCCTGTGTGAAAAATTAGTCTTCCTCTGGTCATCACTTTTTCAATAAAGTCCATAAAAATCAGTCAGATACCTTCACACTCACAATCTTAGGCTGTTTAAATTTTTTGAGACCTTGAAGATTAAAAGATGAATTTCAGTGGTCAAGGAGGATGGTGAAAGGATTATTTTCCAATGGCTTCCAGTTGTGCTAAAAGGGGGAATTATGGGTGCAAATCTTCTAAAATCTATAAGCAAAACTAGTGAAGAAAAAGATAATGCTCCTGCTTTTCTGCTTAGCTTGTTCATGAACTGTGCTTCTGCAATATTCATGCATATACATGAGGATGGGGGCCTACATACACAGCATCTTGGGTCAATAAGCTAAGTCTGCATGGTTAGCATTCCCATCCCCAAATTAGACAGCAGTCAACATGATTTTCTTCTTCATACTTAGGATCTTGCACTTGTAGGTCACATTAATATAATGCATTCCTGTTTGAATATAGATGGTCAGTGAAAGCAAGACCAGCATGGCGGACAGGAGAGAAGAGACTTGGCAATCTTCCATGTGATGGGTTAAATCAAGGGATCAGGTGAAGAACTTCATCTGTAGCTTAAAGGGAATACTGTTGTAGTTCGCCTGTCTCTGGCTAACGGTGCTCTTCCTTGAGCTGTTGAAAGTTTGTGCATTAAGGAGGAGGATCACAACCACCCATATGTCATCATCTTCATGTTCCAGCCTGTCTTTGGGTCACTGAGCTATTGCTAGACCTATGCTTAGGAAATGTAGAGGTTAGGATTAGGTATCACTTTGCTTCTTCTGCCTGGAATATTGTTCCAAAGGTTTTCTTTGATCCTTGTATATCTTTTTATCCCTTCTCCTATGTAAGTAGACTCGATTGCACCTCTGGTGAGATGTGTGCTTTCTTCCAAGTAACCTCTGTACTAAGTCCTGAGCCTTCTGCTTGGCTAAATGAAAATTACTTAAGTCATGCTGGCTCAATTCTTTAAGTATTTCAGGCTTGAAGCTTGGGAATAAAGTTGGATGGAACTGAGTCCTCTGCCACAGGTTAAAATGGACATTTATTAATTATCTATTTATTTAAGTTTATAGATGGGAGCTATTAGCCCTGGTAGGCTATAAGGGGTAGTGGCACCTTACTATGACAGTTATCTGCCCCTGCCTACAATACTGGACATTTTTTCATCCAGCCCTTTGCAGACATTTTATTCTTGAACTCTTCTAATGTAAAGGAACAGAAGAAACAAACACTCTATTTGTGAATACTTGTATGCAATCACTTGGAATGAAAAGCCAATGCTAGTCAGAAATCTGTTTTCAGCCCTTTCAAGGAAGCAAATACTGTTCATGAGTAGTGCATAAATCAGCAAAAGAGACTGGAGTCTCTGTTAATAAGAGAACTTAATTTTTTGCAGAAAGGCAGAATAATAAATAAAATGTATGCACATACCCTTCTAGTCAATAGCCCAGAAGCAGAAGAGTAATTTGTATTTTATCTGGTTTATCATTATTCACTGGTCCCAAATCTTTGTACCAGAACATGGCACAAAATGTGGACATTTATCTTAAATGTGGATTTCATACCCTGGGTGCTTGGGGCATTTTTTCATACCAAAAATAGCTGTGATTGTGCAGTCCTTCCTTCTTGAAACTTTCATCAAGCATCATGGGTCACATTCCTTCTTCAGGCTCATATTTTGTTGTGTAATTTACACATAAGTATACCTATAGTTTAGTCCTTCTATAGCATTGTCTCCTGTATAGTAATAAACAATATTCCCAAATTTTGACCAGCTGCCTTTTACAGTTTTCTTTCAATATACAAACATGCCTGGAACAAAAACTATTCCCCAGATCTGCATAACAGTTGAACCTTGACATGTTTTTGTTACCCATGGAATGGAAATGTGTTTGGACGCAAAATGCCTTGGACATTTTTAAGCTCAGTTCCTAGCATTTCCCAGTATGGCAAACAACTTCCTTCCTGAAACTCTGGAGACCTGCTGCCATTCAGTGTTGGCAATACTGGACCTAAGATGGACCAATGGTCTAAAGCACTATCAAGAATTTTCCTATGTTCCTAAGATAGCATCAGTAGTTACCCTGACTGAAAAGACAGAACGGTATCAGGGGAGTAAAGAAATTAAACTGAATGTTTCATGGTAATGCTAAGAAGTCCAAGTTGTGAGATAAGTTGCTGACAGAAAGGAACTTAAAGGCATCTGCATGACTCATCCCCATCATAATCATCGTGGTCACATTTGTGTGGGCAGATCAAGAGGGAGATTGTAAGATTATGGAAAAAGCAATTAAAGCCAAGGACTGATACATCTAAAGGGAGAGCAGATAAAGCCTGTCTGGGAGAAATATTAAAAGAGTCATAGACAGTGTAACAACAGCAACAAACAACAATGGTTACTTTCAATATATTATATTTATCTCCACCACCCCCAGATGCATGCAGAAAAATCCTATGCATCTGTAGTTGTGGTAAGGATGTCAGTTCTATAACTTCCAGCATTTCCCAGCCAACATGGCTTCTGTTCTGTTTTGTTGTCTTTTTGCCCAGTATTCCAGCAAATGGTCCTCAGTTCTTCTTGTCCCAGACCCTGAATAGGATTTTCCCACTGAGAGTAGTGTTACCAGTATAAGATTGGAGTGTTACCTTCTGCAGTCTGAAAAACTGAACATTCATAACAGCACATGTGATGATATTGGTAGTGGTGTGTGTGTTCTTTACAAGTGACAGGCATCTGGATGTAAAGCTATTTTTAAGTGTTAAGGTTTCACAACTGTTATAAAGTGAAGTGATGAATGATGACAGCAAAAACCACAAGATTTAGGTATAATAAATGGGATGCTTGAATGGATTTGTGAATATAAAGTGTTAGGAAGATTAGGCTGGCTTATATTTAATAAGAGACTAGGAAGGAACAATAACAGAATAGAAAAAACAGTGACATTTTATGAAAAATTACTATTGACTGGGAAGACCATTGTTAAATCTCATTATTATTTATTGGGAGCATTAGACAGTACTCTATTAATTAGAGACAGAAGAATCAAACATTTAATTGAGTAAGCAATCAATGGAATGAACTAAAGCCAATTAAGGAGGCAGACAAACAGTAAGATTTTTGAACTAATTCAGATCGGAATACACAAACAGGGGAGTGAGATTTAATGGATGAACTGGTTAAAATTATTATGGCAAATAAAATCGATAAAGTAGATTATGACTTTTCTAAAGAAGAAATAGCATAGAGGTTAATCAGGAAGAAAGCTAAAGTTAATTGGAATAATAAAGTCAGTGGATGATTGATAACTTACTTTGGAAACAGATATCTTTTCTGAGAAGGAAAGGAAGATATTTCTGAAAGTGGGCACAGCACAGGACCAAGAATAAAAGCTCTTACTAATAGAAAGTGGATGGATACATTATGCCAACAGTAGCCATGCTAATGGAACATTAGAACAATGTAGCTGTGTTTACAGTAAGCTTATACTTGCATTACACGGAAGGGAAGACTTGCTTCCAATAAACACAGTCAATCTGCAGCAGAATCACGCACATTAGGAAAGGAACCTATTGTTTTGTAAAGGAGAAGGAAGGGTGATAATTGTTAAGTAATAATGCAACAAGGAGCAATGTTAGGCGGCGTGTTTGCCCACATCCATGCATTCAGTGAACACACAAGATAGAAATGCAATCAGGCCACCTGGTTGTGCCCTTCCACAAAAACTTTGACATTCAAATCCAGCCCAGGGAAGGAAGTAAAGTCTACAAAATACAAAGCCATATGTGGTCTAGCCAGCAACAATATTTTAGTAAGTAGAAGGTGGTGTGTTACATCACAGTACAACACTCTACACACAGTCATAAGATCGGGTGAAAGAGAAGTTTAAGATGGCTCCACTGTTGTTTCAGTGCCAAAAAGAAAAGAAAAAGGAAAGCTGATAATGTCTCAGAACAACACAACACAACAAAACCCCTTATAAAATAAGAATCAAACTATGTGACAGCCTCTCTGTGGTAAGAAACTGTGGAGAATTTCTTCTCCCCGTGGATAATTTTAGATTATTATTATTATTATTATTATTATTATTATTATTATTATTAATCTAATTTATGTGCTTGCAAATAGGGTAGAGGATTTGAAGAGGCCACTTCTCACAGCTCTAATTTATATGTTATAGTTGTATTTCAGCTCTGTCTGATACTTGGGACCACTTTCCTCTAGTACATAAATGACATTTTAGCTGCTGGTAATACATTTATACTCATGTTAACATCAACCCTGTCAACATCAATAATATTCTTACTGCTTCATTTGGAATAGTATAACCTGTAATCTATTGAATATAATGCCACATAATTACTAGGAGCTTTTAATTGCATTAGCTCAACTCCAAAACACCTGTACAAGCTTTTCCATTCCTTTAATGATTATCTTGACATATTTATACATTGTCTTGTATAAATATTCAGTACCTTTACTTTAATGATACTGCTCTTATAGACAATTTTGATAGATATATGTATATGATATTAAAAATTTAGTAAATTTTAATTTTAATGAACTAAGAAAAGAACTTGACAACTGCCAGTGTAATATCAAAATCCACTCCTGCCCAAAGAAATCTCATTTTATCCAAATCACATCTAGTGCTGTTAGAGAATACCACTGATGCAATATTTTGGTGGAATGTTTTCCCACTTGCTACAACCAATACTCTACTAATAATCTCCCTTAACCAACTCCATATTGTTTAAATGTTTATTGAAACATCTTTTTCCTTTCCTTTTAAAAGGCTAACTGCATGTTGTGTTTTCAAAATTGAATGCATTAATGTACATATGTAATCCTACAATAGCAGGATACATGCTAACAAGTTCTGCTTTATTTTTTTCTATTTTCTCTGCATAAGAAACAACAAAGATTTTGTTTCAATTTCTTTTGCTTTCTTTATCTCTAACTTTTTTCCCCTGCTGTCAACAACCTTTTATAAACATTAGCTGAACATTCCTATTTAATGGCTTTCTAAATCCTTCATCTGCTTTCTAAGATGTCTGTCTCTTAGGATACAGTACTATCAGATCAACATGTGTTAGCCAGAGGGCTCCTGTTTCGCGAATCCCATAGATAATGTTCACAAATCAAAAACACAAACAGCAGCAACAACACAAACACACATACACACACAAGGGCAGTATTCAAACAGGCTCTTGTGCAATTCCATTCCAATTAGCATTTCCTGGAGCAACTGAAAACAGGTGAAAACACTCATTTCTGAAGTGGGATAATCAGTAACACTTGTATAAGAACTCCATTCAGGAACAAGTATTTCAACTTGTTTTGGAGCTTCCCAAAGGAAGCACTGAGTTCCCATTTTGAAAGCAATGACCTCTACTTGTGCAGCCTAATCAGTATTGGTGTTCATCTGTAGAACAACTAGTTTAGATGCTTCTCACAAAAATATTGTAGATTCAGTAAAAACTCTTGATAAGAGTTTTAGTAGTAAATAGAAAATCATAGTGAATTGCAGAACTACTATACAAATCCCATAAAATATTGGCAGAAATTGCAAGACTCAAAAGCTTTCCTAATACATATAAAATACTAGCATAGCTCATGGAATATGTGGTGGGAATGGGACAGGTCTAGCAGGCATACATATTACACAGACCCCATAAATTCACTTGGCAGATTTTTTTAAAGGAAAAAAAGGTAGATTATATTGGCATACACAGAAATATTTTCTAGGAGCCTCTTGACACAAAAGTTGATCTTCAAGAAATATCCTAGCAGAAGCAAACGCATTGCTCTAATCCCATAGAGATGTTGACAGAAATGATAATGTTCTATCAGACAGAAATATATTGCTGCAATCCCACGGTTTCTTAGCAGTGTCACAAATATTTATCCTAGCTAAATATTTTATTCTTTCTCTATCTCATAAGAAGGAGATAATCTCTCATAAAGCAGCCTATGACATGTAAGATACACTCTGATATTAAGCTTGGATCATTTTAATTTAGGAAATGTATTCACTCGCATATGTTATTTTTTTTTCTTTGTGCTGACCTCTTAAGGTAACCCTATGACTGTTAGATACTTTCTAAAACCCAGTCAGAGTCCCAGATCCAAACCTGGAAATACATTCCAATGTTGAAATTGGTACTCCAAGCACAGATAGCTTCCCACCAGCACCTCCTTCTGCAACCATTTCCATCACTCTTCTTTCTACACTGGCTGTAGCTCCGAAACATCTTAAATTGGACCCAAACTTCAATTGGAATTATGGTGAGGACTTATAAAGTCCTAAACTGCAATCCTAAAGTACAGAGGCAATCCTTGCATACACCTTCGTCCTGCCCTTGATTGGATGCCTGTAATCCTCCAAGTTTGGAGGCTTGCGGACAGTGACATGAATGTTTCCCTCCATCTAATATTGTTCACTAAAGTGACAAAGGAACAACATATAAACTTGAGGTGGAGGTAATAAATCACAGTTCAGATAAGAAGCCTGAAGGAAGGATGGCTAGTTAGCTAGTTAAGATACTTTTGTGAATATTTTCTGTAATGTACATAAGTGAAGGTGGAATACAATAATTTGATGATATACAATATTTTGATGCATAAATAGAATTCAAAACATTTCACATTTAAGGTAACCCCAAAATAATACATATCAAGGGATAGAACTAATGTATGACTGACAATCAAGAATCTGTTTTGGTAACTCAGAGGGAATCTTAGGCCCAGATCAGAACTGGGTTCTTTGGTTTAAAAAAAATAATTTCTTTGGTTAAAGTCTTCTGAGTTTAAACTTCTTTCTTAAGTCCCTGAATTCCACATAAACAGCCTATAAAGAATCATATAAATGTCAGGAATAGAACTGTCAGGATAGTCAATACCAGTTGTCATCTTGATTTCTTTACTGCCTTTTTGCCAGCTCAAGAGTGTCATATGGGTATTTTACCCTTTTTAAGAAGGCAGTTTCTTGAAACAATTCTTAGAAATATTTTTGAAGTGCATTCTTTGTACAAGTATTACTTTGAAGGGGTTGAGGAGAGTGTTGTATTATGTGCTGGACTTGCAGAACCTCAGGCCTGTACACCAAATATGTCCTTCTTGTGATTTTAATCCAGTCTCCCAGAGATTCCCTGATGTCTTTGCCCCTGTTCCCGGGAACATTGATTATCTGATCGTTCCCCTGGTTTACTGAAGAGTTTCCTATATTGTAAGTTTGAAATTCCTCTAGTCTTAGTTACTAGAAGTTATGATCTTTAAGATCAATATGTTGGTATTTTGGATCTTTGGCCCCACTTTTTTGCCTTCAGCCCTGACCACAACTCCCTAAAAGTTTACCTGAAATGAAATTTGGCCCTTATACTGACAGATATTCTGTACCCCTGTTCTATCCTGTCATATAGTACCAAACATGAAATTTTGAAGTAAAAGATAGGGGCAAATTATTTTTGTTCTCAGAGTACTTTGATATAATTTCTGAATGTACAGGGAGATTGTACCAAGGAAATCAAGTGTGATTAGTTAATTATTGGTCTAAAGTAGGCTTCTGATCATCCTCCCTAGAATCTGGACCTCTTCTCTTAGTTGTTATACTCAGCTCTTGCTTAGGAAGCAAGCTGTCCTGACAGGGAATCCATGAATGCTTTCAGAACTCTGCTTGTGCAAACACAAACACATGTGAAGCACAAACACGTCCTTGGAATAGGGATGCTGCTTGTGCAGGTCCACTTCCTGGTGTGCACCTGCACAAATGCTCTTTGTACTCACTAGGGATCCAGACTCCAATTGTGAGAAAGTGGTCTGAAGCCAGGGAAGACAATCACACAGCATCTGACAGATTCTTACATCCAGGTGGATTCCTCACACATGTCTAGTCTAGGATCGCATAGTTACAAAAATCACAAGTCAGAGAATCCCAGCCAAGGGCAAGAATGTCACTACAGAGAGTTCTTACAGACACAAGGTTACTACACAATCTGATCGAGGCTCTTAGAAAAAAGAGTCTGCTGCTGCTGCTTCTTCTCTTCTTCTTCTTCAAAAAGGGATCAACAGCTACAACCCACCCCCAGAGGTTCATAGCTATTCCCTTCAGCACCCCCTTTATGCAAGACCCTGAATGTGTCCCAGTGCTGCAGCCTCTGGCTGTGGCCTGACCTTTATGGAGGGGCACCCAGAAGTGTATTTTCCTGGCTGGTTCACCAGTGGGACAAGAAATAAATTCCCTCACAGGAAGCTCAGGCAGGCTCATCTCACAACAGCAAGTCTTGCTGCAAGCACTTGCTATCGTCTTCCTTTTAACAAGGTGTGCTGAACCAAATGTGAGTGCAAAATGAATTGACAGCCTGTTTGCTTTCACATTTGAAGCGGTAAAAATAGTTTTATAGCCAAAGTACACTGCACCCATCAATATGGTCAAGGATTTGTATTTTCCTTTTTTCAAATACATCCAGACTACCTTAATTACTTATAGGTATCTAAAGGTCAGTATGCTGTGGGATGCATCTGCTTATGTGAAATACCTTGAACTAGAACAGAGTTGTGTTAATTGGCATGCTGATTTTCCCAAAGCTACAATCATTTAATCTACACTAGTATTTGTGACCCACTGGATATTATGTACCCACTATTATTGTTAAATACAGTTCTGTGCTGTTAAGTGTGTGATGGAGAAAATGATTGCTTGTGATGATAGTGAACTATTGGTTTCAAGTGCTACATTGTGCACTTAATAATATTTCTGTTAAAATTATCTGTATGATTATATCTATACTTAATTCAACTGAATTCCCATTCATTTCAATGGGAATATGCCAGTCAGTGGCTTCAAGGTGAAATGGACACATTGTCTTTTAGTACCTGCCTACCACAGAGCAGACAATTCCACAAAGATGCACTGTAGAATATTTAAAAAATCAGAAGACCCTGTCCGGATGAGGCTACATCTAAAACACCCAAACTGACAAAAAGACAGCCTTGGGGTATGAATTAAGCTTGCTGATTCCGTGCAAATAACCTTGGTTAGTCACTTTTCTTCTCCTTCATATTGGTACCATAACCTTAGCTGTGGCAGACTTTAATGATAACATTGTTTTTCTTCAGTGTCTTCCACAAGAGTTCCATAAGCCTTTCTCCAGCTGATTCAAGAGTTTGTCCTTAATCCTATGAAGAGCTCTCGTACAAAAATCTTGCTTCTATCTTTGTCAATAAATGTAACTTTGCACAATATTTTCTCAGAGCAACTTACTTCAGATGTGACATCCAGTATTTCAAAGCAGTTCTCAAACAGTATGTTTGCAAACAGTTATTTGGCCATGAGAATATTCAGCTTATTCTGAGGCATTTTTCTGCAATAGTGAACACTGTACCCTACTGTACATGCTACAAATGTACTTCCCTCACCTTATCATACTTGCCAAGCAGCTGTACAAGCCCCAGAAAGTTTCCATTATTGTCTGTCAACAGTTTGTCCAATTATCCCTGGAATATCAAATTGGGTACCACCAGGAACAGCACATACTCTTCAGGCAATTGGGCCCACCCCTCCAATGCTGGATTTCTTGGTTTACAATCTGAATAAATACACTTAGTCTAAACTTTGGTTCTGATTCTATCCACTTGTAGCATGCAGTGAAATGCTAGGGTGAGTATTCATCCCTGTTTTGGAATGATACTCCAGTCTTTCCATTCCTCCATGCCAATATTCCCAAATGAAGAGATGGCAACAGTGGGGGCAGCACCTGGAAATATTTAGCAGCAAAAACAAAAAGCCTTGTTGATATTCTTAGAAGGGAAAGGCAAATGAGAAGCCTAAATAGGAGATTTCAAAAAAGAAGTCACAGACTTGAATTTGACAAGAGCTGTCAAATTTACATGGCTGTCAAAGACAGGCCAGTTTGGAGAGAACTCATACATGGGGTTGTCCTAAGTCAGCAACTTCTTGACAAGTGCCTTTTCCTCTTCAGCAAAAGGTTTCAAGAAGTGATGCTTGTTCTCATCCAGAAAAGAAGCCACGCTCATGCTGGATAGATTGCTTTTCGCTGCAGTGCTTGTTTGGACATACTGTGGATAGTTGTAGTAGGTGTCCTTGCTGAGTGCTGCCACCCTCACATTCACACCATCACTACATGAAGAACTCACTGCTTCGGAAGACTGAAGGAACTTCTTCACACTACCTACACTAACTACCTACACACCACCTAGAGCTAACTTCATTTGAGTTTTCTGTTCTGAGATGAAGACAGCTTTTAAGAAGACATTTTCACGGATGCCCTAGTCAAGACCAAGTGCAATATTGCAATGTGGTAGGTAATATGTTATGATTTTTATATCATGGGACAATCTCCTGTTTAATATATTGTTTTATATTTTGTATTATAAACTTTTAATGATGTTTTAGTATGTTTTTAAGACAGTGTATATTTTTAATGTGCTTTGTGAATCACCCAGAGGGCTTTGGCTATGGGGTAGTATAGAAATTAAATAAGTAAATAAAAAATAAAAGGGAAAGCTTTAAGGAGGCACTCTAAAACAGAGCAGTAGCCTGTTCTTGTCATTAAAATTGGCCTTGGTCTGCCAGGGAAAAAGTTCGAGTGAGTGAGTGACTGAGTAAATGAGCGCCACATAAGATTTCTAGGCAAAGTGCCACTGGAGAGGAATTTCCAGGCAGCTGAGCACAGGAATAGTGTGAGGCCAGACCTTAAGGGAGGAATCTTTCCTTGTGGTAAGAAACATCCACAGCAAGCACCCCCTGAAGACCTGTGAGACTGAGCCCTGGGAAGCTGAAAAAAGCTCTGCCAGAAGGGAGTTAGAATTTGGAGGAGGTACTCAGGAAGAGCCCAATCTGATCCCTATTCCCTTATCTCAATGCAAGAAAGGAAAAGTGGGGGAATGAAGCACATCTACTGTATCATTCTGCTTGGTCCCAGGGCAAGGGGGAGATACAGAAAAGAAATCCCATATGCCGCCAGTGTATGCAATTATTCTTGCATGTGCCCCCCAGCTTTGTACACATATGCAGGGGAGGGTCCCTGCTATCACACTCTGTAAACCACTGCCTTGCCCTGCAGAGCTTCTGGCTGCCCCCGCTTACCTAGGATGCTCTCTATCCTAGGGATGACCTTGCATGCATCCTCCTGTCATGCTACAGTCTAAAGCCAGCTCTGAGAGTGAATTTGGTGATGATTCACTTCTAAACAATTCTGTACAGGTGTCCACTCTCCTTCATATTTTCAATGGTGTCTTACAATTCATGCTAAATTATAGAAAAGTATTTGTATACTTTCTCTTTTAAAATGGTGAGCAGACTTTTAATTGAAATATATCGCCAGTGTTAATAGATTGCTATTCCTTCTAGATCTCTGATTAAGCAAATTTCTCTTGCTCTCCTGCTCCCTCTCCCACTTGTTCTATATGAATTCTTTGATGTTTATGTTAGGAATGTCACCTCTCTTCAACACACTCAATACAAACAGCCAGGTTTTGTGCTGCAATTGTTTCCAAAGAGAAGCTTTCTCTCTGTGTGTGTTTTAAAATATATGTGTGTGGTGTGTGTTCTCTTGATGAATCACTAACCTGAATTGTAATCCTTTCTAACTCATCCATCTCCATTTCCCTCTGATGGAAAATCTCAAGCTACAATAAACACTTAAGTGAAGGACATCCTTTATTGTCTTTCTCTCATTATTTGTACTTATCATGGAAAAGCTCTATCTCCCCACCCTCCTGCAACACTATCAATTTTGGTGAAGGAAGATGACAAGAAAGATGAATTTGAGCATAAATACAAGTGAAGTTGTTCAAAGCACTCAAGGCTTTGTTCTTTCCCTGTGGCCCTATAGGGAAGTCAAGCCATTCTGGCATGACATTGCTGGTTCCTGGTGCTTTTAATCGACTAAGGGAGACTGCTTTTGAGAATCTGTTGTTATCAGGAATCCTAATGGGGATTTGGTGTTCCTAGGTACTCATTTCCTTTACTTTCTTGCTATATACAGTACATACACAGTGTTTTCCAACTGGTACCTTCTAGCTATGCTGACCTACAATGCCCATCAGCCCAGCCAGAACAGACAATGGTTAGGAATGATTAGAGTTGTAGTCCAAAACTTCTGCAGATATATGGTTGAGGAAGTCTGGTTCTGGAAATAGTGAAATAGTTGTATCATCTAGTGTTACGTCATGCCTTGATGCCCACATATGAATTTATATGTATGTCCACAAGACTTGCTCACATCCATCCACTATTTCCAACTCAAAGAATAAATTTATATCATTTTTGAATTTTGGGGTGAACTCAAACACATTGGAAACAGAGCAGTTCACAGTAGCACCACTTTAAGAAGGTATTTCCCAAAGGCAAATAAAAATGGGGACAGCGATTCATTGGGGACTATGAGAGAAAATAGGTAAACTAAAATAATTGAAGCATAAAGTAACATGAGAAGCCTTTGCCCATGAGAGGAATGGGAGAAGCAGACTCACATTAGAATATTGCCCTATACTGAAGACAAGAGAGAATTTTGTTCAGCTGTCATTTCAATAACAACTTACCAAGTTGTTTTCCAGATCAACATATGAACTGGAACACAGTTATCATTCAGCATTCTCAATATTTTGTGATGCAGTTCTGTTAGCTAAAAAGGAGTACATTGTCTGAAATTGCATTTATTTATTTGTTTGTTTGTTTATTTATTTAACACATCTCTGCTGCTTCATAGTTGAAGTTGTCTGTGTGGTTCACAATTAAAACAAGATATAAAAAAACAATTAAAAGTGTAACCAAGGATAACCAAACAGAAGTGCAAAGATTTCAAATGCAGTATCAACAATCTAAAATTTATTTATTTATTTATTTAGACAACTTCTATGCTGCCCCAATACTGTGAAAAATAAAAGGCCTTCAACTGGAGGCAAAAGAAAAACCGGAGGGCGGGAGGGAGAGTCACAATGGTGGTACCCGGCAAGCCTGCCTAGGAAGTTTATTCCGCAAATGGACTGCTGCAGCAGAAAAGGCCCTCTTGGTAGCCACAGCTCACTTCCTTTAGTGTGGTCTCCTGAAGGCTGCAAAGGACTATCATAAGGTCCAGGCAAGTGCATGTGGGATGAGGCAATATTTTAGGTAACCTGGCCACAAGCAATATCAGGCCAGGAATGTTAATACTAATATTTTGCATTAGGCCTGAAATGGACTGACAGCCATTAAAACTATAAAAGTGCTGGTTGATATTATCATGTTGACCAGTACTCATTAACAGTGTTACTACCCTGCTTTGAAGCAGCTGAAGTTTCTGGCCTTTCATTCCATCATCTACTTACTGATAGAATTGGATTGTGTGCAAATACATCTGTACAGATTTGTTCAAACTTAGAACTGTGCAAATCTGTACTCTTGAAAATGCTCCCCTCCAAAACCAAAATGAAATGAAATGAAACAAGCTGAGGGAAACCAGAACGAAACGAAACAAAGCAAAACCCCCATGCATATTTTTGCATTATTTAATTTAGGGGAGATTCAATTTTTGTCAATTATTATCAGCATCAGCATCTTACATATTTTCTATAACTACATATGTGTAAAATTACATAAAATTACAAAGGAATTTGAGCATATGCAGCATTCAATCAAATTGAGAAAAGCCAACTACTGTAGAATCCATGGATCACTCAAATTAAAACTCATTTGATTCTGCTGACAGTTCTGTGACATTCCTAGTTCTAACCATTTTCTTTCTTGCATCACTGCACTCAGATATATATAGGTATGCACCAAGGACCTCCTAAGGATTTGATCAGAAGAAAAGGCACTTAGGAGTGATTTTCTTGACTGCCCTATTAATCTCTGCATTCCTTAGAGAAACCACAGCTTTACAGAACCACAAGCCATTCTAGCAGGAAAATCACTTAAAGCCCCCTGGAATCTATTAGAATCCATTAGACTCCAAGGAAGTACCATCTTAATGAGTCTAAATCCCTCGGTAGGAAATGATGTGACAATGACAAGGGGATAGATGTTATCCCCACCACTACCACCACCTTGGGATCACAATCTGAGATAAGTAGGCAGGTGGGTAGGTAGCTATCTCTGTGTGTATGTCATGGGCAAGCATGTATCAAATTGTGTGAATTAGTGAAAAATGCACAGAACAATTATATTATGGAAAACTGCTTGCCAAAAATTACATCGGGCAAATCTACATACAAATATTATGTGAAGGGGAAATGTGCACAAAACCCCAAATGAGTATTAGCGTGCAGCAGGTGGGAGGCTTAAATCATAAACTGATATGAAAACAAGCCAGAGCAAACTTAAAACTGAAAAAAATGAAAAACCAAGAGCAACCACAGTTAACAGATTCATCCATTCCTCGTGTATTCTGAGTCAGACCACTGATCCTTCCAGCACAGCATAAGCCACACTTCTGACAGCTGCTCTCTGTGGTCTCAGACTGAAGCCTTCCTTAGCCTGAGTTGGTGCCAGATAGTGCTCCTTTATACAAAGCAGCCATTTTGCCACTGAGCTCCATCTGTTCTCCCCAGCATTCTGGTGCCTTCCATGGTTGCTTGAGTTGTTCTGTGAAATGAGCCCAGGAGCTCAGGGTTCATTTTCCTAAAGCAGCAAAGCATATTCCTGAGCTTATGGTCACTCCCAGGGTCAGTCTTGTTCTCAAATGGAGGGAAAAGGTCACTTCAGGCAGCAAATGCTGGACAGAAGGAGGACTGGGATGAAGGAGTTGGCTGACAGCAGTGTGTATCATTCCTGGAGCCCCCTAAATGAGCCTTGCTCCTTCAGCTGCAGAGGATGATGCTGCCCCATGCCCTGTGCTGAAGTAAGAGGTTACTTCCAGCTTGGTATATTGGCTTCAGGACACTGTATAGCACCATTATGGACCTCAAGCTGCAAAATATCTTGAGTCTGTCCCTGTCTGTCCCCACATATTGTTGTCCCTCCATATCAACATCATCCATCAAGTGCCAGTACTTGTATGGGGAAAGTTGCAGAACTGGCTTCTTTCAAATGTCTTGAGTCTTCTTGATGTCATTCATTGGAGAGCATCCATTGGAGAAAATCTCACAGAGAAAAACTAATGTAAGAAATATTATGTTAGTGAAAAGAAAAAGAAGCAATACTTTGAGACAACCTCTCCATCAGCCCAGGTTCTTCATCTTCTTTCTTCCTGCTCAGTTATACAGGCACAGATTGGACAGCAATGATAGCAAATGCCATTCTTACCCGTACTAGACTTTAGTCTAATCTATCCATTATGAAAGTACTTCTAGACTTGAGGCAAATGTCTCCTTTTTTAACCTTCAGGAGCCTGCTTAGAACCAAGCTCAAGTCCAACTTCTTTATGCAGTCCTTCCCTTAGGCAAGAACTGGCAAACATAGCTATAGTTGATCAACAGTTATATTATTGTGTTTTGGGTAGCATCTAATGCTGCCTGTGAACTAGTGGGACTTGCCACTAGCACAAGAAAATGCTAGCCATTTCAGAAGCAACCAAAAATGAGCAAAAAGCCACAGGAAGTTCTCTTGATCTGTTCCATTCTGGAAGGGAAATTTTGTTCATTTCCAGGGCTGCTTAAGGAAGCATTAGCTTTCAGGTGTGCTAGTGGCAGGTCCCACAGGTACAACAGAATAAACAGAGGTGCAGTGGCAGACCGGCAGTTTTTGTTGTTGCCTGTCACATTTATTATTATTCATGTTAACTACTCTGATAGTTCACAAGAAAGCAAAGTATAAATCTGTGGCAATGGCTACATAAAAATTTCTGCCTAGAATTTGTTCAGCCAATGCTGTACATATACGGGTAAAAATACATGAAGGTTGTCTCAATGCTTGAATTGGCACTAAGTACTGACAATAGGAGTTCATGGTTTGCCCTTTTTTAAAACAAGGACTGCCCACTTTATATAACTATATCAAACTGTTTGTTTTGTGATGCTAATAAGTACTGCTGGCCCTGCACATTCACAGGGATTTTGGCACAGGACTCCTGTGAAAGTGGAAACACTGTAAAAATATCTACACCTACCCTCTCATCTTAACTCCTAATACTGTTGATACACATGTACTTGATTGCATCTCCCTCTCTCTCAGACTTGGTCTGGTCCAACAGGGATCCTTTTCTTCATTTATTCCATTCTTTTGCTCTTCTTCCCCCTTCCCTTTCACCCAACAGTGCTTCCTGTTTGCAACAAGGAAAGGCCAGGGATATTTCTTTCTCTGTGACAGACGGAGAAGGCCTGCTCTGGAGGCCCCCCTCACTCCCCTTTCACTTCCTTTCTGTTTAGCATGATAACAATTTTCTGCAGTGAGCCACAAAACTCTCCCCCCACCCCTCCCAAAAACAAACAAACAAACAAACCCAAAGCAAAACATTTAACTATTGATGGCAAACTTGCAAAAAATCAAATCCATGAAAGTTAAACCAGCAAAAGTTGAGGTTGGATTGTTCACCTAGAATATGTGTGGGTAGGGAACTGTTTCACTAATGCATTTTTGGCATGGGAGGGGGTAATCCAGGAAGCTCTGAAATGTGTAGACAATAAGCACCCTCCTCTTGCTCCTGCTTTGGATATGTTCGCAGTAATTTTGTGTAGTCAAATCATTTAACAGAGGCATCTCTTGTGGAGCTTGTCTGTAGCAGCAGTGGTGAAATTAGGATAGAACAAAACATATTCCAGTTCTCTAAACTAATGGAAGAATGCATTCTCTGCTGCATTTCTGAAGGAATGGAACTGAGAGAGAGCTATTTATATGCATCCTGATGTTGACAAGAAGATCTGTAAATAATTGCTTCTCAGAACAACCACCCAAATCACACAGAACTAAAATGTTGGGGCTGGATAGCTTAATTGGCAAGACAATTAAAGCTTATGCATTCATATCCATGAGGGGTAAGTCCCATGGAAATCAATGAGAATAATTTCTAAATAGGTATGAATTGCATTGCACCATCAATGTAGATGTCTGGGTTATGACAGGAGTGGATGTCTTGCAACCTTCCAGACTGTTTGGTCTACAATTTCCAATATCCTCCACTACTGGCTGTACTGGCATTGGTAATAAAGGTTATAGGCCAAATCCTCAAAATCCACAAGTTGCTCACTCGTGACCTAAGCTAATTAATGAAGCTAATAAACTGATTATAAGCATATCTATGGCAAATTCTTATGTGAGATTAACAGAGGTCAGGAGTTTCACATAATTCAGCAGCACTTACTCTCATGTAAGTGCATAGCACTGAAATCTGCTGTGGAAGTACAACCTGATCATTTAAGTGGAAATTCATTCTAAGTAAGTGAGATTTTGGAAGGAGACATATCCAGGGTTGAGGCCTGTAGAAGTGGCTCAACATTCTTAGAAAGAATGATTCTGACAGAACTTCTTGAGAATTTTCTTTTTCAACCTCTCCTTGCATGACTGGAAAATTTTGACCATACTGGAGTGTGTTCAGTAAAACACTACTATTTTTGCTGCCTGCAAATATAGTCAAAATTTTCAATCTAACACCAGTTCCAACGTTAATAATATTTTATATTGTTCAATAGAGAAGTAGGCTTGGTCCTTTTTTCTTCTTGCTCTCTTGATAAGCCTATTGCTACCTTCATCTAGCTTGATGCTTCCTACATCTGCTTGTATACTCTATACTTGGACCCAGAGCTACATTTTCTACTGTAGATGCCACAATTGATATCTGTGGAAGTAAATACCTCCATCCCCTCCTTCCTACAATCCCCCCCCAAGCCCCCTAAAAAATGTTATACAAAAGGTCGGGAGACTGCTTAGAGAGTTGACCTGCGCTGCTTGTTGGAGAAGACAAGTGAATTTCCCAAAATTGGGTATATGAACTTCCATGAGCACAGATCTTTCTCTGGTAAGGTTTCTTTCTTTCATAGAAAGCAGACCCTGGATCTAATCTATCATTTTTGATAATTTTTGGAGAATTTCTGTGTTGCCATTTACTGCCACCATGGGCAGTGACACATGGTAGGTCATGATGGTAGGTTGCCTTGTTGTGTGAAGCCAGCTTGGTTTACCAAACAAGCCACTCTGATAATGGCCTGTTTCTCCACCCCCACCCCCAATAAACCCAGGCAACCAGTCCCATGGTGAGTAAGACTCAGTAGTCAGCAAGGTGCTTGACAAGAGTAGCAAAAGCTATTCTTTTTGCTGTTTTGCCTGACCTCACCCTGACTACCACCAGTGCTGGGTCATCCACAAATGCCCAAGCAGCATAATGTGGTAGCCATCAATGGCTTGCTATCACACACCCCACTGCTACAACGGGTAGCTCACTTCCCCCTACTTCTCTACCCATTCGCTAGATGCTCAGGAAGATGGAAAAGTATAAGCCATCTCATTTTACTGAAGCATGGAGGTTTGACAGATATCTGCTAAAACCCCAGTTTCTTTTAAAAAGGGCTTTTGGATAGAGCTTCTCCGGGTTTTTTGACAGAGGTAGGTATGTATTTGACCCCATGAAGAAATTATGTCTTGCCAATAGGTAGAAAAGTTGGGGACACTTTTGGAGATCAAGATAACAGGAAAAACTCTAAGGATTCTAGTGCCTGGGATGGGGGGAATCCCTTCACACCTTTGTCCAAGCAAAGATCACTGGTGCCTGTGCTTTGAGTTGCAGTTCAACTTTCAACAGTTGTCAATAAAAAGCAAAGTGCAAAGAACTGCTATTGGAGCCTTCTTTGGGTCAATCTCCATGGCTTGTATGTGTTGTGTTTTGACAGCTGGTACCCCACAAACATTAACCAGGTGAGGCTTCCCATTTCTGTACCCATAAAAATGTACAAAATTGCACCCCTGGGACTGCACTTTTCTGGCAAAAAAGCAACCATTCACACAGATCTGCAGCACACACACAAGTGTTGTGGACCACAGACAGCCCCTCTAAAGTGCTTTGTGAACACTTCAGAAAGGCTGTTTGCCCATGTCAAGAACTGATTCAAAGCAAGCCCTGGGGGAAAACTCAAAGCAAAGCAAACGTGGTACAATGGGTGAAAAAGACGAGGGAATCAAAATAGCTCCCAATCAGAAAGGGGAGAGTGGCTTCAGCCTGAATTTCCCTGAGTTGCTGGTTTGTGGACGGAGGGATTAATGGGTGGTGGTGGTAGCAACCCACAGTGAGTCCAGCGATCTTTCAGGTGCATCATGGATTGTTCTCCCAACAGCCAGACAGTGGCAGGGTGGAATGCCATGTCTTGCCAACATGCCCATTGCCTTCTGGCCCTTTCTAAAATGGGAGAAAAAGAAAAGACATAGTGATGGTAAGCTGCAGGGACCTCATTTGGCCTGCACATAACCTTGCATATCTCTAGTAGTCACTCCAAAGCTTTCCTTTTTTGAAAGTATCTGTGCAGCTGTAATGCTGCTTTAATGAGGTCTCACGGTTGTGTTTTTGGAAGTTAGCATTTATTACTATAAACTGTCAAGGTTGGACTTCTTTGTATTTATTGGTGATAAAGTAGTTCTCAAGTTGAGCACATTCCTAACTCATCCTACTTAGAAGCCTACTTTGAACAACGAAGAGTAGAATATGCAAGAAAGTATGTCATATCATTATGCTCAGGGGAAGGACAGTTCTTCTGCAGTCTCACATACCCTTGTGTGTCCCAGACCGAAGACTGTCCCATGTGCACACACATACACACACAAAGTACACACTTTAACTGAACATTTAAGTTGTAAAAACAACGCCGACTTTTAAAGGCAATACTTGGAAGGTGGTCTGAGGGCTGCCCTTCAAACACAGATGCTGTGACTGCGTCCTGCATTGTCAATACTGCATCAAGCAGCAGGATGGATTAGGTGACATCTGAAGCTCTATCCAACTCTGTAATCCCATAATTCTGCAGGCTATTTCCCCCTTTCAATAATGTTTTGTGTGTGGTACTGTTAGTGCTTTTATAGGATCACCTTATTCCTAAGTGCCTGCATGCGTAGGGAATTTTCATAGCCAGCTTGTTAATTATTTCTAAGTATGAAATCCAGTGAGGTGGAAAGTGACCCAAAGGGCTGAAATGTGCAACTGCACTGCACCATCTATTCACTTTGGATCATCTGCTGATGCTATTGATTTTCTAGAGGTGCTGGCAGGGCAATTAATTACATTTCATTACATGGGGAGGGAAATTATTCACAGTATCAATGCTGGGCAACAGGGTCAAATAAAAAGATGCATCATGTTGTCTGACAGTTGTTACAAATCAAATCCAGATTTTCTTTTTCTATATTTGCAGGGTGAGGAGCAGGGAAATGTTATGCTGCAGGATTTAGCAAGTCATAAGAATCAGCAGAGATCTCAGAGTTTCTATTCTAGCATGAAAAGCATCTTTTAATTTTTTAATTTTGTATTTTTATTTAGAATTATGGCATGCCACTGAAAATGTACTTGTGTATAGAATTTTCTACGTTGTGGGTCCTATTCTGTAAAATCCAATCTTCTGCATGCCAGTGCTAAGGTCAACTAGGAAAATAAAATAAAACTATCATCTTTTCTAAATCTCAGCCATTTTAGAAAAGTGGAGCAAGTTCAAGAAAAGCAAAGGGTTAAAGAATCTGTAGCTGGTCTGTCATTGGGCTCACACTCACTTTCTCTGGGTATAAATCACTTATTAGGTGAATCAAGGCTATTTGCTGTCTGATTTCCAGACTCACTTCAAGGCATCTGTTTTTACATTTGAAGTTCCAAACAATTTAAAGCCTGGCCATCTACAGGACCTCCTATGGTATTATGAATCTGCTAGGGGACTTTTTATGAGGCCTATGCATACAGAGACCTGCCTGTTAAACAAGTGGGCTTTCACCTGTGTTTCTTTCTGATTTTGGAATAAATTTCCCCTGGAATTGTGACTTCCCCATGCTCTTTGCATTCCGGAAGGAGGTCAAGATGACATTTTAATATAGATCCTAAAATTGTTATGTTTGAAAGAATTTTAACTTTTATTATATATGATTATGGTGTCCTGCATTTTTTGTAAGCTGGCTTGATTGGTTCCAGAAAGACCATAGAGAATTTCATGAATAAAATAAATATTTAAATACCTAACTAATCTGCAGAAAGCCAGATTAACATCTAAGCCACATCATGGAGTTAAGTGAGTTCTGTCAAGAAAGAAGGGGTACTTGGTATGCTTGTTGGAATCTGCCTTTCTGCTTTGTGGTGGCACGTGTACACAAAGACACAACTACAAGTGAGGTCTTTTAGTGCAGAAGATACATCCCATAGTGAAAACATAAGTGTTTAAACCCTTCATGAATCAAATACCAAAAGCTCCCACAAAATAGTTCTGGTAATGGGTTACATAATGCAAGATGGAGAGCAGGCAAGGATCCAAGTTTCATTATGAGTCCAAGCAAAAAAGCAGTCCAGGCAAAGAAAGACAATCTTTCCCTCAAAAGATTGTTTGCAGCTTCACTGGTTTATAGAATGAGATTCAAATCAGACAAAAGTATAAGGTTCCCATCCACAGTCCAGCAAGATATGGATTATACACTACAAGATATAAAGAGGCACAAGTCATGAATTACACAGTGCAAGATTTAAGGTAGGTACAAGCAAAAAGGTGTTTCAAGCCATTAAGACTATATTCCAGAGGGCATTCCAAGCTAAAATTTATACCTTTATGAGCAATAACATAAGGCAACATTGATTTTATGTTACATAAAACAATGCAGATTTTATGTTAGGATCTTAATGTTACATACTTTAAGATAGACAAGAGTCCAAGGGTCAAGCTAAGTCCTGATAAGAAAGCATTCTTGTAATCCTAGCTAAAGATGCTTGATTCATGACAGACAAGAGTTCAAGGAAAGTGGAAGCAAGAGAGTATTTCAAGCAGTTGGAGGACAATGATTTTCCCAGAAAAGTATTCCTGTCTGTTCAGTGGGTTAAATACAGAGGAATGCTATTAAAGGTGTCTTCTTGATTATTTATCCTGGCAGGGCAATTTTGCCTGTCAGTAGAAGGTGGTTCAGCAGTCAAAGTTCTCTCTTCTGCAGAACCCTTCCCCTGTTTGGTTCTCAGAAAAAAATCTCAGGTGAATATGAAAGTGCCTTATTTTTGTAGGTGGGACTGAAAGAGGAGTCTCATCTATTTACAAGCTGTAGACCAAGCAAAGTCAGGCTCCCAGATTTGAATTCCCCGTGAATGGACCAGTTCCCAATTGTCTTGTGCTAAGCCTGATATGGAATTTGGTTTAGAGCAAGACTGATATAGATAATACAGTGGCACTGAAGCTAGTGGTGGTGGACGCAGGCCTGATAGTGGCAGTGTTAGTTCTTCAACAGATCACTCCAAATGAGTGATTAAGGTTCCAACAGAAGCACTGTCCTCTTGAAGGTTCTTGGATTCCATTGGGATCCTTCATCTTCAGGACAGGTCATCCTAATTTTCTACCTCTCTAGAGGAAGGACGTTTAGGAAAAAAAGAGTATATCTTCAAATAGCCTTTTTTAATGATCTTAGTAACCAAGCAGTTTCTCAACTGTAATCTAATAAGCATTAAAGCCAAGATGGTGGACTCTACATGGTGTGGTTGCTATTGTGATTAATATGGTAGCTAGGGATGTGGAGTCAACTGTTTTGGGGTGGGAATCTGTCAGATTCCCTGAGCTCAGTTTCCTAAATTTTAGTTCACTTTGTCATGGCTATGAGTCTGAGTTCATGGTGAGTGTGCCAAGAATACAGATGGTACATGCCAGTGATCAAGCCCTGAACTGTGCATAAACAGTGTCCCTCACACCACACGTAGCAGACTTTCTTTGTGCTTCTGAACTTGATGTGGAAGAAACTTACTACTTCCATAGCCTGAGTGTTTGTGAACTTCCTCTTGGTTAGTCTCATTTTCTACAACATGAAAGGAACTATGAGAATGAGGAGCATATTTCACTAGGTTTTGCCACAGCCCTAATTAGAAGATCTCCACAGTATTAACATTAAGATTCACTAAAGACTTAATTAGTGCTTATTAAGCAACAGAATTTGAGTATTGCAAGAAAGTTCTGCCCAAGGTGTTATTATTTTCCATTTAGATCTTTGGATACCTTGGCATCATATCTGCAAAACCTAACTGTCTTAAAGTAGCGAGCTTTTCCTTATGCAAGACAGAACATACTGCCATCCGCCACATATAAGGGCTGATTTGAAACAATTCCACTGGAAAATGGATTATGTCCATATGGAGATGGCAGTATTGGAATGGTGGTTCTTTTAAAAATTATTATTATTATCCATCTAGAAAGATCTAGTGAATGAGGTAAATACGCCACTATTCTCTGTTCCAGAACAGCTTCTGTTTATGTGTCATTCCTTCTTACAGAACAAAATAAACAGGCTACAGGAAAAATTTTGGCCAATGCTAAATAAGAGCCAGAACATTTCTAAATAAGCGCAAGAAATAAAGTTCTATTTATTCTTTTTATGTATACATAATATTGGTATTTTTCGCTTGAAATCCCTTACAGTTAAAGATCTGATTAACTTCACAGTAAAGCATGCATGCATGCACAGAACCCATATTGTCCCATATTTATTCACCATATACTTTTGGAAACATTCATCATCTTGTAATCCTCATATCTTGTAACCATCCTTCAGGAAATCCCTGCACCTGAGTAAATATCATGGGAAACTCTTCTGTCAAGAAAATCATTAATAGCAGGAAAACTGATATGACTTCCTTTAGAGAGCTGAAAAAGGAGTTTTGCACAGTCCTGTGTCACAACTGTTTTCATTGACCAGATGAGTTTGCACACTGTGATTCTGGATGTGATTAGTCTATTTTTGTGGCAGAGTCCAAACTTAGCTCAGGTTTTCAACCTGAGAACCCCTGGCTTGTTGTTGTATTGTTTGGGGCAGCTTGTCTTTAGAGATATTAGTCATGAAATCTGAATCTGGTAGACCAAGTCTACCTGGAGAGATGCAAAGAAGTCTCCTGCTCCTTGTGATGACACTAGTATTTCTACCATCCTTCCTCATTCCTCTTCAGTGTCTTTCATTCTGTTCTCCTAATAAACCAGTAAGAAAGGACAGCAGAGTGTCCAAAGCCTGTTAGCATCACCACCACTGCCACCACCACCTTCATAGTCTTATGCAAATTGCACATTTGAAAGTCCATGGCTGTGAAATTTGCACAATATTCTCTCACACCCCTTTTTAATGTTTTGCTGTTGCATCTGTGCACATTTACTAATCTCTCTCATTTGTCTGCCTTGAAATAGGGTCACCTTGGTCTTGAAATTTACTGAAACTCATTACTGATTTGGTAGCCATGTGTGTATCTAAGATCTAACAACAGAAACCAGTGGAGTAAGCAACTAATAGAAGGGGGCATGAGCAGCTAAATGTGTCTTGTAACTGCAGAAAAAGATAATTGGAAGTACATGAATCTGCCTGCCTGCCTTCCCCAAAGTGGAAGTTGAAATTGACAAGGTATCCCTATCCTGGTCCAAATAGCGGGCATGAAATCTTAAACTCTTCTGCAATATCTCCCCTTTTATTTATTTATTTAAAACATTTCCTTTTAAAAGATAAATAAATAGGCAGGAAAAAGCAGGAGTGAGCAACATGTGGCCCATGAATTCCATGTATTCCCTGCAACCCCTTAATGGCAAATACGCTAAATTCTATCCTCAACGTAAAAAATCTCTGCAGCAGTTTGATTTAAAAGATTAGTATAAACAACTAAACAATTGTCCCTGCTAACTAGCACAGTTGTATGCTGGGTACAACTACAACTCCCATAATTTATAACTTTTGTCTGTGATCAGAGGAGCTTAGGAGACCTGTAGTCCAAAACATCTGCAGGACACCAGCTTGTCTACCTCTACCATATATCTTACAAGAAATCGGGAGAGGATATTTTTACACATGAACACTCATCCTAGCTTGAGCTGTATTATGTTCACAGTGCACTGATAACTGGAGAATGTTTATTAATAAGTTGTTTGTTGCTTGGATTCATTGTGAAATAGCTGTTAATTTTTTAGTTCTGATTCAATACTTGTTTCCCTGTGGTGTTCTCACCATGAATTCTGTTCCATTTTAATTAGGTTTAGTAATACTATTAGTCATACTGTTTAAAGAAAGTGTTCTCAAGCTATATCAGAGTAAGGCTTCCTAAATCAGTAAAATCCCTTTTGAACATCTTCAGAAATGGCTTGCCAGAACAGAAGTAGCTTTGTGAGATCCTGGGCAGTACAGCATGCAATAAGGAGAGCATATCATCAGGAAAAGATGGGATGTTTTCATAAGGCACTGCTATGCTTGTTTTACAAAATGGCCCAAATAAATGGTGGTTGCCTTTGTCAGCTGGGTGGCCAATCAGGGATCACAGCAGAGACTGAAATACTCTGTAGGCCTAGCTTGCTAGGTCTATAAATGCTAGAATGATGCTTCCAGTCCTATAGTGAGAGATGATTAAGGTACAACTCTCATGGGTGAGCTGCTAAAATGATTTCTGCTGCTGTAACTCTAAATCTGCTACTATGGAAGCTGCGAAACATATGAAGAGGCCTGTAGAGGATTTCTTCGCGTTACACTTAACATGTGGTGCTGGCTTGAAATGATCCCAGTGCTACCTTCTATTTGTCTCTGTTGAGCATCACATAGTTCTTTTGGAGAATTTCCATGCATACAAGACAATTTTCATGGAAGCATTCTATGCAATCTGGAAGATCTACAAGATGAGTTGTACTACAGTGGAAATGTGGAAAAGACAGGCACCATAGGGATATTCTTTCAAACTGGCTCCATGATATGTTTTCAGAGAGAAATAGGCTGAGCTCTCATTTCTAGACTGGCTGGCTGCTCTACTGAACAGGAATTTCATTGCGTTCCACTCTTAATAAGAATTTACCTAATTTTCTTTTTTTTTCATATCTGGAACAAAAAAGAATGTGATATTTTGAAAGAATCCCTGGTTGCTGATCCCTGGTTCTTTTTGTTGTTTTAAAGACAGTTTCCTCATCTTTAACAACCATGTGGCAGGCAGGTATGTAAGAGCCCTCTATATGCTGAAAATAGACACACCTATTTAATTTGCTTAGTGCTGATAAGGATTTACTTCAATTCATTTCTGATAACTTGCCAAAATGGGCAAAGTTCTTCATTTTGCAGGTGGAGAACCCCTGAATGTGAGGGGGGGGGGGTGAAGGGATGAAACTGAAACTGACATGTTTACTTGTGTCTTTCTGTTCCTTTCTGGGTTAAGGTGCTCTTTATTGCTGCAGCTCTCATTCCTGCCTCAGGGAGCAATCATATGATCCCTAAACAATGATCTGATCTCGGAAGGAGAGTTGGAGATCTGTCTCCAACTGATCCTCACAGTTGGTATGGAAAAAATGCCTGCAAACTTAGAGAATTAACCATGGAGAGACGGGAGAGGGGACATTCTGCTGGACAGGGAGGCAAGGAAACTGGAGCAGCCAGGGCATTAATTATACTGAGTCTCTTCTGGTGCCCTTCCTTCCCCTCAGAAGAACCATCACTAGATAGACACAGTAACCCAGCTAATGGAAAATGCAGGACAAAAGAGCTGTGGTTTGGAAGACTCCCAGGTTAGGGAATTCCAATAACTGGGAACAAATTTTATAGGATTGGCTCCTCAATATCCCAAGCCAGCTGGGCTGTCCAGAAAGATGCCATGATACTGAAAACTACTGAGAGGCCTAGTAGAACTGCTAGGGATTTATGGTCTCCATTTTGTTCCTTGCACAGCTCAACAACTAGGGTGACCAAATATGTTTCTGTTCAATCCAAGGCCAGTAATTTGAGTATTAGCTAAAACCATTGATCCTGGGCACTTGACTTTGAACATATATGATTGTGCTGACTCACTACATGACAACAAGTGGTTTATATGTCATGGTAGTTTGTTAACTGCCACTGTGTATGCTTATGGTGTACTGTCCTAATTACCTAAATATCCTACCCAGAGTCAGCTTGTGACATTGGCACCTGACAAGAGAGGGTGGCCTGACTGGTTAACAAACTACCCAGCTAGACAAGAACAGATTGAAGGGTTAACCAGCCCAGTCACCCATCCTCCCTGGGTGTGGATGTCATAAAAAGCCATGTCTAAACATAATTAGGCAGACTGAGTAATATGCGATTAGCTTGTGTAGGAAGGTTAACAACCCATCACCAATTATTAACTACCCTGGTGTCATGCAAACTGGTCCAAGGGACAAGTGCAGCTTGGATGCTTGATTTACTTAGGCAAAGATGAACTTTTATTAATGTTAATCATGTAGGGATTAAATGAGAAGTACTTTTAATTGCATGAAGGCAGGGCCTTCTCCCAGTACTATTTAAATGAAGAGCATTAGGTATCCATCACGGAAAGATCTTTCTCTGAGGTTACATCCTGACACTGGAAATAAACAGCGAGAGGTATGTATGGCATCAAAATTGCAATCCTTTTGGCACCAGGTTAAAACATTTTGATTTACTCAAACAATTTAAATATTGTATTTACAGCTGGTTTTGTATTTTTTAAAGATTCATTTTGATATTTTAGGTTTTGTTAATGTTTTATTTCAATAGTATATACATTGCAATCTTATGTATATCACCTTGAAATCTATTTTTTGATGAAGACATGATTTAAAATGTGTGCAGTTTTATAATGTAAATAGTACCAACAGGAGACCACAAGCAGCATCAAAATGGGAGACAGATGCATAGGATAAGGAATTTAACCTTTCCTCATACAATTGTTCCTTCAAAAATCATCCCTCCCCAAAGTTGCTTTTCAGAAGGAAAATGTCTCCTTCACTACATACTCAGGGCTCTCTACAGCTTCTATGCATCTTACAAAACATACATGCACATTAAATGTATTCATTGCAAGGAATTGCACTCATGCAATTCATGTCACATCTCATTTGTCCCTGAGAACAGATGCATACTTTGTATGCATAAGTAGCAGCTTGGAATCAAAGAGGAGTCAAACAGTCACAGAGACAGCTTAGCTGGCAAAAGTATGTACAAAGAAATGACACAGTCATCATCTCATGCAGAAAAAGTAGTCTGGCTATATTCTTAGGGCAGCAAACCTTGACCATTTCACTAACAAAAATTCTTGGCCCCTTCTTGATAAATAAAGAACTCTTAATGCAAAGACGTTCCACAGCATTAGTCTTCTAAGGCCCACTTTCAAGGTGGAAGAGTCAGAATGAGGAAGCTGCCTCTCCCTAATTTCTTTACTTATAGAAGTACACCTTTTGTCACAGGGCTGATGGAGTAATTTGAAAACTTTCCATTGAGGGACATTTTATGTAGGACCATTTTATGGAGGAAAGAATCATACCTTAGGAACTTGAGCAGGTATTACAGAATTGGGTCGCTGGGACAAGAAAGGGAAATGCAACAATGTTATTCTGCATAGTTTTTTTATTTTGATGTGATGTTTACACCTTGCATTCATGTTATGTGAATGACACAGAGAACTTTGGCTATTAGATGCTTTAAAAGTACAGTAAACAAACAAAAGAAGCTCAAGCCCAAATGAACGAAAACTGACCACAACATTTACCTGTTAAAGCTTCAGAAAGTTTTGTCAGGGACATGAGTCCAATCATTGCATAGCACTCTAACTGGCTGATACTAACAATCCGGTCTTGTGCCAGGTGTGCATATGCAAAAGGTGGGGATCTTGGGCCTGCCATGATGTAAATGTCCTCCACGTATTTGTCTCTGGGCTACACACCATAAGATGCCAGTGGTGGATCACAGTAGCTCAACTGACTTTCTCCCAAATGATCCATCCCACTGCCTCCCTTAAAAAGTTGTGCCTTGGAGCAACAGCAGATGGAACTTGCATATAACAAGCTGTAAGTTCCTTTAGCTAACTTAAATTATTAATTTAGAAGTTTTGTAACCTGGAGTGGGTTGGTGAGCTTCTTTTTATCCCTTTGGTTCTACATCTCCTTTTGGGCTTGGGTCCTTAAATGATTAAGTATATTCCACACAGACACACAAGTTAGTTTTAGGCTTGAGATAGCACTGCTCTGTAATAAGGTCTTGAAGACTTTGACAAGCATCAAGGTTGACACCTGAGAAGGGAGTTTCCAGACTAGCTGCCAGTTTTCTGTGTTGGCAAAGAGAATCAATTGAGCTTGGAAGAAGGCATGAGCTAATCAAACCTGATAAGTACACTCGTAACAGCTGGTGATGTACAGTATATGGGGCTTATAGTAAGCCCCAGGCAAACTGAGTTTGATTGAACCTGGATGCCTAAAGGTGCTATATGTCAGTCCATTCCAGTGTTCTGGTCACTGTTGTTTCTGTCAAGGGTTTCTGATGGCACTAGGATATAAGCCTAGTTGTTTCTCTTGCTCTTTAGACTTTGTACTTTAAGAGCTGAACTCTCTTGCTTTATATAGTTAAACACTGCCCTCTGCAATGGATTTTGAACATTATTTGTTTGTTCCATGCTGTATGGTAGAATAAAGTCTTTTGCCTTCACTCAGTTGGTTTGCTTATTGCCTTTAAATGCACTTTCAGAAAAAGAACTTTGGCAACACTGTGCTTCCAGGAAGGCAAAAGCCCCTCCCCTCCTACTCAATTACATGGCAAAATTCCATCTCAGATTCGTCCACTGGCAGCTCACACCATTCCTTGGCAAGATGTGGCTATCTAACTGGATGCACGTGCATGTGTGTGTGTGTGTGTGTATGGGGATGGGGGGTTAGGGTTAAGGTCAGGGTCAGGGTAAGTCCAGGAGTGGATGTGAAGGAAAGGGTATATCCCAAAGACAAACCAATCTGGAGTGGCAGCCTGAACCACCTGTCCCAGAAATTCCACATCAGCTTGGTAAACCACAATGGCTGCCACTTCTTTGCCTCCTGCCCTCTTTCTCAAATGCCTTACAAAGGAATATGCCCTTTTTTCACTTAAAAAGTAGCCATGTGACTTGGCCCTAAATGGGAAACACATTTAGATGGGAGCCAAAGCAGACACGCATTCATGCTTTTTGCTTTATTCCTGAAGGGGAAAAACATGAGCTGTCTTCTCTTTCTCTCTATGTGTTGTTGTTGTTGTTGTCCCTATGCTGTCCATAGCTGAGGCTTTCTGGGCAGTTTACAGCAAAGTATTCATGTACTTCCATATCATATTGGTTTCTGTTCAGTGATTTCCCGAAATGACAAAGAAAGATGAAGCCATGGTCTTTGTCATCTAATGAAATGTTCCAAAATGAACTATATGAAGAAGACTGTGTGCCATGGATGTTTGTTTAACTCATGTGTTTACCTTCTTTAAAAATATGATCTTTATCACTGCTCAAGAAAAAAAATCAAGTTGTTGTTATATTTGTTTGGTCTAATATAGCATCCAAAGGCAATAAATCACTATTTATCTGTATTCCATGTTTTGACAATGTTCATTTTTCCCTCACTGGTTTTGAAAGAAGATTGCTTCTTTTAAAATATGCTTCTGTCTCATTTGGTTACTCTTTTTGTCATATTTCTTATCTGCTTTTTTATGGTAGTAGTGGTCTTTTGCTTTTATATTTCCCCCTTTTATTCTTGTTTAATGCTTTTGCTTCCAGGCATCTGCCTTTATTCTACTTTTCCCCCCTCTTTTTTGTCCTTTTCTATCATCTGTGGGTTTTATTAGCCTTTGAAGAGGAATTTTGTGCTTTCAAACTGTATTATCTTTCAGCACTGATTTTGAAAGGATTAGTTTTACAACTATGTAACAACATTGGCATATTCTTCAAGTTCACTGTAAATGGAGTTGCAGAAAAAGGAGACTTCTAGCTCCATCTTTTATGCCATTGTATGATACTAAAATAATCCTGTTTTATTAGATGTGGCATAAGGATACCCAGTGCTGGAACCTGACTTGTTTTAAACTGATCTTTGATGAAGCACCTAGATCTGCTCTGATTGTGTGATCTCTCCCCATACATCTGTATATCTGTTATATCACACAAGGTATATATTTATATTTTATGCAAACCATCTTGAGATATTATAATAATTAGATGGTATGCACGAAATTTAAAATAAGGTGAATTTCAGACTATTTATTTATTATATTACATCTCTATATTACCCAACTCCAAAAGCTCTATTGGGCAGTTCACAGAACTTACACACCTAAAATAAAGCATAATACAACATAATATATTATCTTGTCCTGCAACAATTTAAAACAACTTGAAACAGCTTAAAACAATTAACCTGATTAATTCCAGGACTCTGGTTTTGTGGAGAAAAGAGACTCTGCAGCACTGAGCAACCTTGGGATTCCAGAGCACAGGAAAGTTCTAACATGTCTGTGCAAGTCATCACATCTGTATACAGTAGTCTCTAACTGGTGCCCTCCAGATGTGTTGGACTGCAACTCCCATAATTCCATGCCAGCATGGCCAGTGGTCATACTGATGGGAATGGTGGAAGTTGCAGTCCAACAATTCCTTGCATTCCTGGCTAAGGATCACTAAGAAATACCAGAGCTCACCAAACTACCCTTCGTGATCTCCTGGGCACCCAGGAATAAAAACAAGCCACAGCTTAACTGAATGCAAAGACCTTCAAGATGGGGGTTCTTTAAATGGAAGACACGATATAGGCTAGGCAGAATCACAAGGTGAAGAAAAGTTTGCCACAGTAGCAACCTACTCCTAATGTGTTTGCAATGGCAGAATTACAGCACTGATAAGTTTAGCATAGGTAGAGCTGGAGTTCTGAACTTTCTGGACCAATGGGAACATTTGGAAATAGTAAGCCTATTAGCTAGGAAGGAGGTGGAAATAGAAAGAATTTTATTTCCACCTTCCTTCCACATAGACATCTCCCCTAGTTTCCACTCTCTCTTTTTCCACTCTCAGTCTCTAGCCTTACTATTTGTCTCCTCCAAGTCCTTCCCTCACCATTTCATTCCCTTCCTTACCCCTATTCTTCTTTGTTCTCTCCTTTCCTAGCCTTGTTCTTTCTCTCCTACCACACCTATTTACTTTGCTGAATTTTTCCACTCGCAGTCTCTAGCTTGCTTATTTCTTCCATGCACACACCTCTGCCTCTCTTTTTCTTCACTCTCCTTGCTTCCATCCTTGTTCTTCTGTCCCTTCTTTGCTCTCCTTTCTTCCTTTCACTTCCTGTCCTTCAATAGCTGTTCAGCAACTACTTCAGAAACAGGAAGGAAAACCCAATGCTCCAACATTTTAAGGGCTGCTGTAGGACCCTTGGAATAGAGGAATATGATATTTGAAAGCAAGTAATAATACTTAAACCGAATCTTAAAAGGGAAAGACAAATTGTAATGAAATATCAAAACTTCAGCTGCACATTTCTTCTTTTTGTTATTGGACTGTAAATTTTCTGGGCAGATATTTAAACACTTCTCTTTTAGCCCTCTATAGCTTACTATGAACGTTAAGGGTGGTAATGTTTATTTTTCCCTCCTATCTAGTTAGTTAAATCACCAAATCGAAATATTCTCTTTTTTAGTGTGTTAACATGATACTACCTGTATTGTTTGGTTAGCATGTCCTTTCCTCCCACCTCATTATTTGTCATTATTGAGCTACTATGCCACAAGTCACATTTGGTTAATGTGTTCAGTTATCTTTTTAAAGGGTAATTGCATTTTGACCACTTTTGTGCTAGCGGTGAAAAGGATCTGAAGTCAGAGAAACTCCCGTCGAGAACTACAGGGGTGGTCTGCCTTCAGCTCATTGCATCAGCAAAAGAGTAAAAGCCTGCATAAAGGAGACTTTGTAAAGGGAAGCTATGGGTATAACTCAGCAGCAATTTTCTAATTGAAATGTTAGGATACCATGTTGTTTGGTACTGGGTGGTTTATAGAAAGTGCTTTTGGAAAGAAAACATTTCCCTCTGCTCCAAACCTTTGCAAGCAGAGCACTCATTCCCCTCAGCCACACACACACATATTTCCTGCACCAACCCAATCGTTATATCTACCAACAGGATGCCTTTGCATTCCTAGACTGAACTTCAGCTAACAATTTTCTCTGTTAACTCTTATTATTATTATTATTATTATTATTATTATTACTATTACTTTCTGAAACAAAAGTAGACTGATGGCAACTTGCAACAAATTAAAGCATGCAAAATATTAAGATATTGGTTCCCTTTCCATTCCATAGAGCTTGCCTGCTTGCTAGCTAGTTAGATAGTATTAGTTTGTTTTTTTGTTTATTCTATATATCACCACAAAAACCAACACAGGCATTACTTTAAAAACATGTCTCTCAGCTATCTTTCTTTTTCATTCTGTTCTAGAGTAGTTTCAGGGTACTTGATCTAGTTTGGGCCTTACACTGGGTTACCTTTAAGATCCAAATTCCAAAGCTTGTGTATGTTCCAAAATAAAAATGAAAACAAAGTTGCTAGATACATATTCAAAGTAATCTCCGCTTTGGTCTGAAGTCTCTCTACCTCAGCAACTCTTTCCACCCTTGCTCTCTTTCTACCCACATACGTATTTCTCTGAATCCCTGTCTCTTGTCACTCCTCTCTTCTGACACTTGCTTTCCTTTTGCCTCCCTTGGTTTTGCCCCTTTTCATCAAGAGTAATGTCACCAGTAGATGAGGACTGCCATGTCTACAATTAACCTAATCATGTCAATATAATGTAGAATGCAAGGATTTTGGTCAGACCGCTAAAGGATCTAATTCACACTACCTTGACTAATAAATGGATGAAAATATAGCTAGGCTTTCATATTTCTGGTCATTTGAGCTGCGTTCTTTTATTGATGAGGAAACAGAATGGTATGGACTTACAAATGAACATGTGAAAATATTATAAAACTAAAATCACCCAAAGATAGAGTTTTGCAGCAGTGCATTATTCCATTCCATTTCTGATTAACTGTATCAGCCTTAGAGGAAAGAAAGGGCTGACAACAATATATATTTACATCAGAGGTTCACTCACAGCTACATATAGATCTCCAAGGCCTTAACAGTACCCCCAACCATGCACTTAAACCTCTCCCAATCAGCCCCACTGAAACTACTTCCAAAGAAGGAGAAAGGATTTAAAAGTTTTAACACCAGAGATGCTTCTTCCAGGAAGAAATGTATAGTCAAGGTAAGGACAATTAGCAGCTCTTATAAACATATCTGTCCTAGAAGGTGCCTATGCAAGTTCGTCTATTAGCCTGCAAATCCTCTATTAGCCTGCAATCGTGTAAATAAGTATGAATATCTCCTCCCTCATCTAAGATTGCTTCTCTTCCTTTTATATACTCTACTATCATGCTATAATGATAATAAAAATGGCATTACTTATGTTACTCTGAGAGGCCTTTCCCTTAGCCAATTTTTCTTTGGATGCTGCTTCTTCCTTTCAGTCTTCTTAGCAGACTTTCTGCTATTGTTAATGTTAACTTCTTTTTCACAAAAGGGTTTCAGGCTACACAAATGCATAGCTTATTATTATAGCCCTACTTCCAGCTGCTATTATTATTGGAACTCCAACAATGTTTCCCCCTTCAGCATTCACAATTCACAGGCACTGAAATTCTTTTAAAAATCAGACCTGGCATAAGAGTCCATAGCCTAAAGCTTCTCTTTTGATTTCTTATAGCATCTGATTTCCATTGATACGGGTGCTTTAGATTTGTTTTCAGCTTTTAAGCCCCAGCAAAAGTTAATATGCCAGAAGCACCCTGCTTCCACTCTGATCCCAAAGTAACATGCAGGCATTTACTGCATCACAGGAGCATGGAAGAATCTTCCAACAATATTTTCCCTGTGGGTGGAAAAGTCATTCGGAGAAAGAAATTTTGATTGGAAAAAATGGCCCACAGAGGAAGGTTAAACATCCGTCCCAATTCTTCTACTCCTTTGATCAAATTTGCTGCCTCCCATGACTCCTATCCATTTTTTTTAATCATATGATGTCTGCTATCCAGATCTGCCAGTTAATGGCCTGGTTCAATTATGCATTCCTAAAAGTACTTACTGGGAGAAAGTTCCACTGGGGACAGTGTGGCTCACTCTTGAGCCAACATATAGAAGATTGCATGGTTTTTCTCAGTGAATTCTTTGACATTTACTTTCAAGGAAATATAGGTAACAAGGGGCTATGATATACCTCCTTTATTCCAGCACTATTATACACTGTAGATTCATGCCCCGAAACATTTTATTTCCTTGCCCTTGCCTAGTGGGCAGTGCCTTTCCTTTCAATTGATTAATATCAGGCTAAATAAAGGGCTTTAAGGAACCTAAAAGCTTGCTGCTTGTTAGAACTTCTCACTTACTTCTTTAGGATATGTCAGCACCACATTAAGTGTGCAATCTTTTTTCACAAAATTTTGCAGTTTGATCATGCTGAGACTCAGGTCAAAACCTGGGCTGCAAACAGGTTCAATACATTGAAGAACCAGCAACATATTTCTTCACATGACTTTCCTTATTGAAACTCTGAGGGGTGTGAATTGCATGACCACATGGCAGAACTAGCTAACATTATCTTGCTTAGGACCTCAATTCAGCTATAGCAACATGTACAGCTTCGTGGGTCATCAACATGGACTAGCTCTCACTTAAGAGGTAAATCCTGTGGGTAGACTATACCACCTTCATATTGAACATGGAGAATAACATGTCGCGGAGAGCAAGCTATGCCTCCTTAGAGAACATCTAGAAGACCATAGGGTATTTTGTATTCCAGATCCAAGACAGGAGTGATCCACCACTGCCTCTCTGGGGTCAGAAAACTGAACAGAAGATAATTTGGGCAGGGAAGGGAGAAAACTGAAGCCACCAAGGTATGAACTAACTTGATGGCATTCCAACTACCTTCCCTCCACCACCACCAAACTGAATTACAGATCAGGGCATATAGGATGGCAGAGAACATTGCTACTGTTCATCCCAGTCTGCAGTGGATGTTCATAAATCTCCAAGATCCTATTGACTGCAAACTTGTTCTTTCATAAATCAAAAGGGAAAAAAAACTCTGCATATAAAAATGGAACATCAAAGATACAAATATTCTATAATCTACAATGTTTTTTAAGTGGAGGATGTTGGTTTGTAGTCTGAAATGACCTATACAAAACACAGTTTTGCTAGCTCATGCAGTCTTCATTGGAAGACCCCACTGAATGTGAGTGATAAAGTATTGCACTAGGGCAGTTTTCCAGCAGCAGTGATGCTTTAGCTAAATTCCGCGTGTGTTGGTCCAAGAACATCTGGATGGCCAGACATTCCCCAGACCTGCTTTGGAACTTTGTTGTAAAGAGCAGAGGAAAAAGAAACATGGATTCTGATCTCATCACAGGGCCTTGCCTTTTTCCAAATTTTCTTTCTCCTTGTCTCAGAGGATATCTTTAAAGCCAAGAATGCCGCACCCTGTGTATTAATGTGATTATTTTTCCGGGATGTTCTGCCATGCCTGTTTAGGTGTGGCTCCATTTTTGTCAGGAGCCTTCCACTTGGCAAATGGTATTTGTCACTTTTTAAAATGTACAGAGATACATTATTCAGTCATGTGAGCCTGATAAATGATTGCTAAACAATAATGCAATCCTATGCATTTTAGACTGTCCTAAAGCTCCCAGCCTTTTCTCTGCCTAAAAATGCATAGGATTACACCCTAAATATTCTTAGGATTGAGTACTTTTGCTGTGGGTCTCCTGAGTGTTTTCTGCTGCTTCTAGAGAATTGTATGAGGTAGGAGTTTCCTTTTCCTCACTAGAAGCAGGGGTGACAAGTTGCTTTACTATTTCATTTATTATCACTTATAAATAAAAAAAAGTTATGTTATCGTCATAACCCAAGGAGGGACTACATACTTGTGTTTCTATACTCGGGAAAACAATGTTGCAATGTTAGTTTCTGGTAAACTAGACTTTTGTCTTATTCGGGATAAGGAGATTTTTGTTTGAGGCATAAGGTTCAAGAGTTTAAAGCCATACATTACTTTTAGCAGAAAGAAGCAGAAAGTATCTTGCATTACAGTAAAAGTTTCTGACCGAATTTTTTGACCCTCTGGAACTTCTCTGGAGGATTGCTAAAGAATTGTGAAACTTTTAGGAAACTTAACCGTATGGAGGAAAACGTGGCAGACAGTTAAAAAAAAGCCTGCTGTTGGCCACTGTTGTAAACTTTCTGCCTGCTCTCTCTGAATAACTTTCTCTGAATAACAGACACCCATGAAGAAAAACCTTTGTTCAACAGAAGGTGAGAGAACTTGCTGTACTTGCAGACAATTAAGTCCATAAATATAATTGAAAGCCAGAAGCACAGTGTGTTCTTCACATAGGGTTCTTAGGTCATTCCAGACAGTGGTCTACAATGGATTAAAAAGGAAGCCATTTTTTATTTAAGTGGGGAAATAATCTACTGTTGGATGCATTTAACAGTAATGGTAATTGTGAGAATTTAGAACCTTGTCAATATGTGTCCACAGCCCAGAGAGCAGCAAGGGGTAGAAAGCAATAGCAGTAGAATGGCTGAAGTAGTAAATAAAAATCTACAATTTTAATAGCCTTCATTTCACAGAGTTTGGAATAGCCTAGATCCAGTCACTGAGCAGGCTGAGTGCCATCTGATCCCACAATCCTGCCTACTGCTGAGATTACAGTGTGGGAGTAACTTTGTAACCAGTTGCAAAAGGATTTGGCTTGCTCCCTCTCTCCCGGAGTCATACCTGGCACCAAAGGGTGTCTTTGGCAGTTTCTGATAAGTGTTTTTCTTTCAGAAGATCCCATATTGCACAAACACATCTAACATATGGATAACCTTTGTTAGGACTTTCTTATCAGCATAATTAAAACCGGACTTGGAATGAAACTTCCTACCAAGTCAAATACTGGCCACGTTTCAAAATCCACGTTTTAAAATCTCAACTAGTTATTTGTATATTTCCAGGAAGTCATTTGGATTAATTTTTCTTTAATTATACATGTGAATTGCTGGTGCATTGTTGATTTCCAACACCAGTCAAAAATCCCATGTGAATGTGTAGATCATCAAACTGAGCTACTCCAAATTCTACCTTGAAACCCATTCTTACCCATGTCACCATCAACATGCATGCTTTGCTTCTCTTTCTTTTTGCACATAATATTTTGCACGTTTGGACATTTTTCAACATGCATGCATCAATTATGCATATTTTGGAAATGTAGATTTTCTCCCATTGATTAAAGCATATTCTTTCATGAGCATTTTTCAAATGAACACATTTAAGAGCACTGGTTGTTGTTGTTCTGCAAATCGCAGTTCAAACCTGGGAATATACAAACTGCAGCTTCAGATTGCATTCTGGTCTGCACTTGGTTTACAGGAGGTGCCAACTGTGTAAATACGGGGCAAAAATGAACTAAAATGCATTTCCTATGGAATCAAATTCTTCTTATACAGATGAGTTGAGCAACCATGATGCTATTGCAGGAGGTGCAGCAAAACGCTGTGCATGTCTGCATGGGATTAGACTTGGAAGAGAACTACATACATGAGAGTTGTTTATTTAAACATTTTTACCCAGTCTTTACCCAAAACAGGTCCCAAGATGGCTCACAAACCAGTAACAACACATTAAAATACAATATAAAATATATAGTCAGTTTCCAATTATAATAAACTATTGACCCTTACAATACTGGGAAAATGTAAAGGGTTTTTTAGCATTAGTGATCTGCATGTGTGGAAAGAGATTGTAGAGAGGTTTTTATAGACATTTATTTTGGTTTCTACTTGTAAATTATTACCAAAGGACAATACTTGTAGGCAGTATTCAAGTAATATTCTGTTACTCTTCTTATTAATAGTATTCTGGTTTTCTTCCTTTTTTGGTTGTTGGTGTTTTTGGAATAGAAATCATTGTTCAGTAATTTTCCATATGGTGTCCTTTTTTGCATGTTATGCTGACACAGTAGCTTCTGTGGAATGTTAGGGTTTTAGGAGACATGACTCATTGAGGCCATCTGTAAATTGTTCTCAGTCTACCAAAACTCAAAAAGCCTTCATTTGCAAAACAGCCTTATCCTCTTCCTTGGTTGTGCAGCATTCTCAGGCAGAGACATTTTCCTTCTTATCTTTCTTTGTTTCCCTTTGAATGTGCTTTCAGTTGAGATCATCTCCTGCCTCTGGTCTGCATTCAGACTCCTAGCTGGAAGGTCTATGCCCTGCTTGCTGTGTTTAAAGAACTCTGCAACTGAGAAGATTTATATTCTCCACAATGTGATCCCATCAATAAAGAGTGCCATGTTTATTTTTTTTTTTTTATAAATGCATATTTAGACCTTTCTTCATCCTATTTTAATTTCAGAATGGAGGGTAATGCTATTCATATCATTACACAAAATAAGTAACCAAATGCCGTATAAAATATTCATTGTGCAACATGAGATTGAACAATGTAAAACACACACATGCACACACAAACACCATCTTATGCTAGTTTCTTCACAAGAGGAAAAAGGCAGCATATAATGCATGATGATAAAAAATAAAGCCATACTGCTGTTGATCACTTATGCTGTCCCTAATTCATTAGCCTAAGTAGAGACACAGTATTGGAAATGGCTTCCGGTTTAAGGATTTTTATGGGCCATCTTGAAATGCAAAAACTGTATTTTGTTTGGGTTTCCGTGTTCCCTGAGAGCTCTGATCATGCCAAGGATAGAAGTGTTTCCCGTGTTAATGTAATCTTTTATATTGTTGTGAAACAGGTACTCTCTAAGTTGTTGGAGGAGAGAGAACCCAAAGTTGGAACTCAGAGTTAAACCTTGGGTTCAAACTCTGAGTGGTCTCTCCTTTGTGGGAACCCACACTTTGCTGGTATGTACAAACATTAAACAACATAGCAATGGAGTGTTGTTGGCTTGTTTTGCCACAGCTGGAGCCTGTAAGCTTACTGCTCCGACTCATTCATGAGAAATCAAGGGTTTAACTGCCCGCGAAGCTTTGGCTATGGGCAGTATAGAAATGAATGCATAATAATATATTTTTCAAACCCTCTGAGTTGTCATTGCATGAAAACCAGTTCTATAGTTGCTTCAGTGAATATGTGATTTTAAAAATACTTCTTTTTCCTGTCTGTATGAATCAGAGGTGATGAGGGATGCAGCATCCACATTTGCTGACCAAACCAAGAGTTGGATATTGATAAAATAAATACTTTCATTCCCAGCACAGCTTTGTCCTATTAAAATGCATTGCAGCAGAACTACAAATGACTGTTAAATCATGAGGTAGCAGACAGCCATTCCAAACAAAATTTGTATACCTTTACAATAAATTACCTGGGATCCAAGGATGAAGAAAACAATAACAGAAGGAGAAAGTGAATTATTCTCAATGCTTATTGAGTCAAAGCTTAATCTTGGCTGCAGCTGAATGTGGCTTTGGCTTGGTTTTCTCAGGGGAATCCAAACACTTCCAGAGAAAAGGGGTAACCATCCCAGACATTAAATGAATGGGATACTTAGCAGAAAGGCAATGAACTATAAAAACTCCAATACAAGAAAACAATTTGTGAAGGTTCCCTGAGTGAAGAATTTTGAAACAGCACATTAATATTTATTCCCACTTCCTATGCCAAAACTGGCTGTCCTGAATCTCTTATATCTTCACTCAGAACTCTACTTGTCGCTTTCTTTTCCTTAGCTGTTTCTATCTCCATTTTTGTTTTCTGTTAATTTGCCTTTTTTTTAGTCCATACTGAGAAGTGCAGTAGTAGAGTTTAGTCTCTGTGGAGTAAAGAGACTAAAAAGAGAATGCACTTGCTCTCAGAACAGCTTTAATCTACATAGCTGTATAGAGAATGATGCACAACTTTTGTACAATCTGTGCTGTGTTTAAGGAGTTAAACTGACAGCTTGTGAGGAAGGAAGTTCGATGCATGTACTACATTGTAGGTTTCAGTAAGGATGACTTCAGATATCCATTCACCTTGCTAACTATGTTAACTACGCAGTCAATGAGCATATGTCATCGCTTTTCAGTTCACAGAAGTATTTCTGAAGTGTGTGCTTCTAGTTATTTCTGGAAATACTTAACTAAGATGTTCAGTTTGGGGAATGTCATGGGATATTTTCCAGGCACGTTTCAGCTTGTTCTTGAGCTACCCCTGATTAGGAATGGGGAAGAAATAGTTCTCAATCAGTATGTGAACATATATCCTTTGAAATTCATATTTGCCCAAATTTTTCAATGGAGTCTTCCAGTCAAAAATCTACATGAAAATAAAAATATTGGGTAAAATAATGTTTGGAAAGTATTATATTAGGAAAACAGTTTGCAAATTGTGCCTATCATGTAATAGGACTGGAGACATTCTTAAAATTTGAAATGAAGAGTGTTTAAGATTAAAATCATGATAAATTGAAATATACATGTCCATCCTATCCCTGATTAATATAAACCCTTTTCCTTCTCTTATTGGCTCTCTGTATAAGCAACTGTCAGGCCTGTGATTAAGCTCTATGAATGCTGTTGTGAGGTCTGAGTGAGTCTGACACAGGTAGATGATGATTCAGTGAATCAGAGGCTGAGACATACAGTCTAGCTGGACATCAGGCAGCAGGCCAAGCTAGGCAACCAACATTGTTATTCATTAAGATGAGTTGCTTAGACTAATCAGCTAGTTTGGAAGGATAGGGCTTATAGGGTATGGCATGTCTCCATTAGCATGTGTGGTCAGCTGACCAGGCAGAAAGGCCTGCTGGGAATATTCAGGTTCTAGTACTACAACCTAGAGGGTGTTCTTAATTTACTGACTGATTGGTGAGGGGCCAGAATACTGGTGGCAAAGTGCTAAGGCGCTGGGCGATCCACTTTGAGGATTATCTGTAGTTATGCCAGACAGCAGTTTATTTTTTTTCTCTTGAGCTATCTCAAGCTTATGAGTGTTCCGCTGTTCTACATCGTAATTGATTATGATATTTTCCTTCAAGCTAGTCTTTCAGGCAAAACAAAAACAAATAGAAAAGAAAGACAGAACATATCCATGGCCAGGACCACAAAAATGTGAAAAATAAATGGAGGGACAAATAGAAGAACTGAACCAAATACTACCAAAATATTGAATTACTACTCAAAAGAAGACTAACTCCTGGGAAGACAAGGAATATGGCATTATCTAGTCCAGATTGACATTAAAATCATTTCTTGATTTCAGTAAAAAGAGCATGGCCCCATGCTCTTCTGTCCAAAGGAATGTATGGGTTGTTTTGTTCCAGTTAATCACTTGTTCAGATTGGAATAGCACCTTTTATATGCATGATGGGCATCTTGGGATCTTGGCAAATTCTTTGGTCTGATGGGGCTTCAGGTTAATTTATATGTAATGATAAGCCAAGATTCTATGGAAATTTTGGTTTATTGTTTATGAGCAATGCTAGTGCATGCTGTCTGTAGACATTTTGCTTGTGGTTTGCTTACCATGATATGTGGAACCTGGAACTCTTGCTTGACTTTCCACCAATAAACCAGAGCTCTCACCCAACAGCAAACCAATGATTCTTTCTCTGGTTTTTCATGGAAGAGCCCAGTCAGAATTCTGGGTTCACATGTTATGGTAACCAAATCAGAGACAGAAGGTGCATGGTTTGTTTTGTTTGAAGTTCTGGAAAACTTCATTGCACAATTAGGAGAAGTACTTTATTTGAAGAATAACTGAGTTTGGTTTGCATACTGTTCAAAAGTGAGGAAGTGGATTAATGTATATTAAAGTTAGACTTAACTTAATTTATCCCCTATCTACTTTGTATAAACTCCAGACTGTGGATTAAAGTAGTAGGCACTTGTACACATCAGATACATACAGTCCTATTTTTGTAAAAAAAAAAAAGGTGCCGGAACGCACGTCTTTTTTTGAAAGAAAGTACTTGTTTACCTTTTGCACGTTGCCAGTCACTCTACACACACATAAATATAATTCAGTAAGCAGCGTGCAACCACACACACCAATCCCAAGTGGAGCAGCAGAGCAGCAAGTCCCGAGCAGCACCCTCACTATCTCACTATCAGATAGCAGACACAAAAGCAGCCCGCAGGCACTATGTTAATGATGTTTGCTGCTGATCTGCTATGTGGACAGGCACAGGCGATTCAAAATCACTTAGTAAAATCCATTGGAAAAAAAGGTGCCGGAACACCATTCCGGTGCGTTGTATGACAAAAAAAGCCCTGGATACATAGGAGGTTATATGTCATTTAGCTATAGCAATTTTAGGAATCAGTTATTCAGCAGGTGTAAGTCACTGAAATTGATTCCAAGGCACTGCACAGGTACAGATATAGGTTGCAAAGCTATTGCCAGAATTAACAGATCCCGCCCCTTCCATCATGGTCTGTGATAAGACTAGCATGGATGGTTCTGATTTATTATAAAATGTTTGCATTGGTAAAATGTGTATCCTGCCCTTTCTATTAAATGGTGCTCAGGGCAGCTAACAACAACAATACAAATAAAACAAAGCAAGAAAATGCAAATTAACAATAACACAATCAACCCAATTTGATTCTATATGCAAATTAGTTTATGGAGCTTTGGGCAGGGGGAAGTATAGTTTAGAAAGCTTCACTATGGCGTGTGGCGAAATGAAATAGAAGTAATAATGACAAAAGACCAGTCCTTGCTTGATAATTATTTATTAATTAAATTTGTTTAAAGCCCTCCCATTAGCACCCATTAAAGTCCTCAGAGGCAGGGCTAGTCAAGCCTTATTTGACAAGGATTTCCAGAGCTGTGTAGAAGCCCTTCTTTCAGACTCATGCCAAATGTGTTTCAGGTATTGATAGGACATATAGAATAAGCTAACAATCATTTGCACTACTTATGACCTTAAATCAGCCTTCCTAATCCAGATACCATCAAAATATTTTGGACCACACTTCCCATCTTCCCTGATTTTGACCATGCTCACTGGAGCTGATGGGAGTTGAAGTTTAATAACATAAAGATTTTAAAATATCACCTCCCCTGCCATTGGTCCATAGAATAAACTATTAATGACAAAGTTAAATTTCATTTCTTTCAAAAGAGTTTAAGCACAATTTACCTCCACTTGATCTAGACTCATTATTAACAATGTCTATAGAATCCCCTTGTCATGATAGTTAATATAGAAACAAGTCTAGATTCACAAATAAATCTTCAAGGAACAGAGTCTTCCATTCAAAATGACTTAAAGGAATTCTGAAAGAAAAGTGTCTTATGAATAAATTCTTCCTCCTGTGCATTTATATCAGTTACAAATAAGTCCTTTTGGCTTTCTGCTTTCTGCTTTCTGCGCTCTCTCTCTCTCTCTCTCTCTCTCTCTCTCTTCATAGCTAAAGTTGGAAAGAGCCAAAATGCACAAAAGGAATAAACTATTGCTATACGCCTACACAGGAATGTAACATCAATGACATCTCACCATGATGTCCCCATTACCATTGTCTATCGCAGTGTTCTGAAATGTGAGTAGCACTTCATGAATCTTGGCCAATTATTCTTTTCATTTTATCAGGATTTCATTTTCACTCCCCCCTCCCCCCCCCTCCGGTTCTATCTGAATGGAACAAGTGATTGAATAAACTTTAATTAGATGCCTCTGAGCAGGAGAGCTTCCTTCTATAACTCAAGCTCCTTTCATTCAGCAAAGTATTGAGTAGCTGCTTAGACTTTTGTGTGCCTAGGTGAGAAAGAACTGGAAAACTGTGGTGATTCTAAATGTTAAAAAATGCTGATGCAATCAATTGTTTTCCTTTGCATCCAGAGTTATTTGGATGCTATTATTGTGAGTGATTCATTTGGCAGAAAGGGTGCAACTAAATCTGCAGGTCATTAAAAACATTTATACCATTATTAAATAGAAGTAGTCCAGTGTCATGGGATGCTATAGCTGGTCTTACAGTGTTGGCAGGCTGATGGGGGTTCTATAAGTAGTCCCAAACCCTTTAAGGCTTTCAAAGACAATGCTGGCATTAAATTAGGCTCAGAAATGTGCCAGTAACCAGTCCAGCTAGAACAGTGCAACTGTCATATGAACTGACCACTTTACCTACACCAACATTTGAGTGTCTCATTCTCCACTAACCAAAATTTCAGAACTATCTTTAAAGACAGCCATACATACAGTAGTTAGTCCAGCCCGGATACCCCTAGCACATGAGTCACTGAGGCAGGGTGACCCATCCCATCTGAGACCAGGGAAGTCAGTTTCTAGCCCATAATATATCACCCTTGATGACGCCTTATCTGCCCACCTCTGTACAATATGCATAAGATTACACAGTTACCATGTTGCAAAACCTAGTCCAAATATTTATTTATTTATTTTATTTAAAAATTTCTATGTTGCCCCATTCGCTGAAGCCTATGGGTGGCTTACAAGACAACAGTTAAAATATAAAACACTAAAAATATAAAACAGATTAACATTATAAAATAAGTCACCCTTTGAGTTCCCGAATAATCAGAAGGGATTAAGAGCAGATGGGAAGGGAAATCAATTTTATATGCTACACACTGGAGGTGTTCTAAGTAGGCACATGGGGTCAAGAGCAAATCTCCAACTGCATCTGTCTTCTCCCTCCTCTGGGGGTTTCTCTTTTCTATACCCCATGGATTTTCTCTCTATGCTTTCATGGGTCTCTCTCTTTTTGTCCTCACCCCTTCCTCCTTCATAGCTTCCTACTGCCAATTGGAGATTCCTTCTTGTTTCTTCCTGCCACTACACTTATAGGGTGAGGAAGGGGTTTTGCTGGATGCTGTTAGAGGCCTTAAAAGGTGTTGTTCAGCCTGTGGGTGCCATGCTAATGATCCCTCTCCTAGATCCTCTAGATAAATGGAAATATTTGCAGCCCGAACCCACTGGCACAATGAAGACTGCTAATGCTTTGTGGTATGGAGTGTTTCTGTTAAGAATCCAAGCGACTCCATTAACCTTCCCTAACCTGGGTCTCTCCAGATATTGTTGGACTGCAACTGCCATTGGGCATGTTACCTGGGACTGATGTGAATTGTAAACCAAACTATATTAAAACCCAAGTTGGAAAATGTTGTCTTAGAGGAAAGGAAGCAAAATCAGAAGGCACTTCACTTGCCTCAAGGCTTTCCTTTTGCTTGTTTCACAAGTTCTTTTAAGGACAATATTTTGAGAAGAATATTTGCTCACCCAGCAGGTCTGATGTCCATTTTTAAGTTTTCTTTCTTCTCTACTTAGCCAGTGCTGACAGCTAGCGAAAGGGAGCACCCCTCTCATTCCATTCACTGAGAATCTACGAGCTTCTCCTGGCGGGTGGGGGATCACCGCCCCCACAAACCAGAAGTCTGCTTGAATTTCTAATCCCTGCCCCGACAGGACTTGGATGGGCCTCCCAAGGCCCACTGTAGAACGGATTTCAGCACGAAGTATGGAGCTCCCATTCTTTTTCCCGATCTCACTGCAACGTCAACTGGAAGTCCAAGGCTTTCCTGTCAATTTGTCAAGCTGGCTAAGGCTGACAGTCAACATAAACAGGCCTTTGGGTCAGGATAACACTTGCCCTTGAGATTCTGCCATTGAAATGGAGCAGACAGTGTCCTAAGTTCACCTGAAGGACAGTGATACTCCTAGATGTGCTAAGCCAATCTCCCCTGCACCAAAATGTGATTACTGTGACATGCTGCCACTGATCAATCAAAAATAAGACCTTACAGGGTCTTTTGCCTAGTATGAAACCACCTGTCAAGCTCCTGTAACCTCCTCTCTTTGAGAAATCAGCAGTACTACCGTCGCCATGTTGTTTCCAAAGGAATTCTTTTTCACTATATGGCTGTCTTGTCTTTTCTTAAAAATACACTTTCCCCTGTATTCCTGTACACTTTCTGACATCTGCTTTGTTTGACTATCTCTTGAAAACGTATCTGAGTATGTGTTCTTGGATCCACTCAGCTACTTTCCATATGTTTCTGGTCCATTTTACTTCTTCTTGTTGTGTTTACTTGAAAATCCATTATGCCCAGCCTACATAAATCTGTAATGTATTTCATGAATTGCATGAAAGGGCACACATAAATGTGCATTTAATCTGTAATTGCTCTGAAACTAATATTTTGATTTTTTTAAGCAGAGAACCTCACTGGAAAGTCTGGGAAGTGAAAAAGCTCATGGATGACTAAGTTCTGAGTTATACATTAGTTCAGGAAGGTGTGGATTGAGTCCATTCATACTAGAATTTGCTAAAAATCAATTTTCTCAAACATTTCTATTGAAGAGGAGCAAATGAGTGTACATACTCAAAGTCTAAGTGTGAGTGATCAATCTTTGGACGGGGCCTATCTGGCAATGCTGAATAAAACTAAAGCAAAATTGCAAGGAAGCATTAAGTTATACTACTGTTTTACAGAACTCAGAGTGCTTGCTTGTGGTTGAACATGGCTCATAAGCTACAGCCTTAGTTCTCACACAAAGTAGCTTCCACAACTTTGTCTACTTTCAACTGCCAAAGAAATGCAAGCATATGCTGCCCAACATACCTGGTTTCTCTTTCATAGAGGTGAAATTCATATTTTTAGGGATAAACATTGCAAAGGCTATTTCATAACTGGTGCTAAACTATATTAGAATTTCTCAGAGAACATTTTAAAGTATTTTATATTCCTAATCACTCATCTAAATTCCCATAGTTGTAATGATATACTCTGATAAAATAGCAGTAGTCAGTGACTTCATACAAGGTTGTATTTGAAAGAGATGGCTTGTAGCTCAAGAACTTTAATATTAATGATGATGAGTCGAAAAAGTGAGCTTCAAGCAATTACTAGGTGAGTAACAATAAATCTAATATAGTGTCCCCAATTAAGTGATATTGACATGTGAACATCTACCTAAAAACTATGTTGATATAAGAATATCAAATCACCCTTCCTAGATGTCATTTTTACCATTGAAAGTCATCAAATTATCACAAACTTATTTTATAAACCTATGGACTCTCATCTATTCCATAACTACAAATCATGTCATCTGAACCTCCTAAGGAAGAACATTATATATAGTATGGCTCTTAGGATAAAATGCACATGCAAGAATCTGGAAGAAAATTCATAAATTATTCCATTTTAGGAAATTTCCCCTCCTGGCAATCCAATCAGCCACTCTTGATATCCATTCAACCTCAGAGATACTGATGAAGGTATAAGCTTAAATATTTATGACTAAATATATTTGGAAATTATGCTGTTTATCTATTTATCTCCTATGCATATATTGCACACAGAAATCTGTTTCTATGGATGAATAATATTTAGTATTCTTATGCTGACTACTACATAGGAAAGCAACCTAAATTGTTTTTTATAGCAATAGTTGAAATAATATACAAGTAACAAAATATTGCTGGATTTACTGAATTTTGTAATAAGAAACTAATTCAGTTGAGTAGTAGATTATTTCCTGACAGATGTGAGGGAAAAGAAAATTCTACTTTGCTTATTATTTAGAATTGTTATCTTGCCAAAGGCAGCAGTAATTAAAGAAAATAAAATTAGACCAATACATATACTTTGCAGGCAGGTATTATGCCACGAGGCCTAAGTTAGAAGGAAAAAAAATAAAATAAAGAGACACTGAAATAATTAAAACTTGAAAAAATAACTATGCTAATTAGAATGCTCATTAGTCTTCATAATGGGCAACAATGCACAGGAGACAAAATGCCTCTTAATGTTTCTGCAAGCGCAAAATAAGAAGCACAAGAAATGGTTGTTGCTTAAATCACAGTATAGATGACCAAATGATCTCTTTACTGTGCCTTTATGTATGCATAACATTATACATTTACTTAAACAACACAGACATAAGCTCTTCATATTGTTATTGAGGTTCATTCGCTTATTATGTTTGATGTGTTCTACCTCTTCATAATGTTGAATGCCATCGTCTGAGGTAGACTGCAGTTCCTTAAGAGGCAGAAGAGAAGTGAGATGTATAATATCAGAGTCATAAAAGTAATAAAGACAAAGAATGTATGTCTTCTAGTAGGGATTCCACAAACCAGCTGACTTCTCCTACATACTCAAGCTCTAATAACCATCACGTAATTCCTACTCCTACCAAAGCAAAGTGGTTACTTGGGAGTACTGTAGTGGCAAGATGTGACATGCCACAACTTTGCTCCCAGGTAACCACCTTTCTTGGTGATGATGTAACAGGAGAGTAGGCATAAACAAGCAACGTGCTGTTTATGCAGCTAGCATTTATCTGAAGACTACTGAATACCTAATAAAGAAAAACAGCACAAAGAGGAAACTTGGTGCCCTATGCATGTTTAATAAATTAATTACATCTCATTACTGCCCTGTATTTAAAGCATCCTAGGTAGTTCGCAGCAATTTTTTAAACAATACTATAAAATCCAATGTAAATGTTTAAAATAGAGCACATTTTTTTAAAAAGCAAGCCAAAAAAAAAAAAAAAAAAACCCTACAGCAAAGCAAGCATTTAAAATTCAGCAAAAGGTTAAAAATGACTGAAAATGAAAGATTAAAATGCCTGGGAAATCTTGCACCCCTCTCTGCGAAGCTTATCCTACAGCCGGTGTATTAAAACTTCCCTGGGCCCTGGTCATGGCTGTGCTTTGGGAACACTAAAATAGCTGGAGGGCACCAGGTTACATACCCTTCCATGATTATATTATGTATTAATATCATCTTTGTACCACCTCATTTGCATATTTTTCTCAAGAAGGCACCCAGCAATTTAAATCAACCAAATGTGTGGGTAGCATATGGCCGCAGGGTTCATGCAGTCTCTATTTCCCTCTGGTGTGGTCCTCATTATCCTCCCTCAAACCCTCAGTCAACCCCAACTGACAATCCTAATACTGCTGTCAAGTGGCTACAGCATTCTAATAGGATCACCTTTAGCTCGGTTGCATGCTAAATTTGCCTGTTAGAGCAGGACAGAGAAGTTAGGTACCAAATTAATTTTTTCATCATTGTCATTATCCTAGCATCCTGCTGTAGTCCATGAGGGTGGAATCTAAGGGTGTCTGTCTCTCTCACTGAGTCCAGAACACAAAGGGCAACCAAACCAGGTCAGCCTGTGCTTGCTCCCTTAGAGGGCACAGCCAAGCTGATCTGTGCCCATGCTGTTCTTAGCATGGTGGTGCCTCATCAGCTTGCAGAGAAAAAGCATTTCCCCACAGCCGTTCAAGTGTCTGTGTAAGCAGCATTATATTGCTTGCAGAGAAGCATATGTTCATCACAGTACAAAGCTTTCCATTAGTGCTGTCCTGATGTCAGTAATTTGGCTCTTTCCCAAAATAACACATGGTGCTATCAGGATTCAGTATGTTTAATATAGCATGTCCATAAGCTGAATTCTTTAGGATTTAACTTGGGAAGGTATCACACAAATCTCCTGCTCCAGCTTTTCCACAATCAGATAAGGCCACATCTGGCACAGGACATGCTTCTTCTTTTATGCAGAGAACCAGAAAACTCAAGATGTTTTGAAGGTTGTGAATTCTGAATTCCTTAGCCTTGGCTACTAGGATTCATACTCCCCACTGCTGTTGCCAGAAAACTGGTGCATTGTTCAAGTACTGTGGCAGCCTACACTTGATGTGAACATGTTCTTTACAAGTATTCAAAGTAGAAGCAATAAACTATTAAATAGGGGGAAAATAACTTTCCCATTTTCCTGGTTATTATTAGATTATTTCAACCATGTTTTTTAGAACAGGGTAAACACCACATGAGTTAAGGCATGGATTGAGCCCTAAATTGAATTTTTTTTTTTTTTTTGCTTGTTTCTTTGAAAAACCACCAATTTTTTACTCTTAATCAAACCCACATTGAAACAAAAGGTGCATTGCTAACATCCAAACAAAATTCAAGATACAGATCCCAAAGCAAGTTGGATTCTCTTCTCTCCCGGTGTTGGTGGTACGTGGACAGTCATGGAAACTAGACCTGCTGTGGGAGGGCTGGGGCAGGAATGGGTTGATCTTCTCAAGATTGGTGAGAAGCTGTTGGAGATACAGGGAAATATTGGTCGTTTTAGTACATTCCATCCACCATAGAACTGCTTGAAGTCTCCTTTATGTAAATTAGTTGCAAAAGGTTTTGTTACTGCAGTTGCTTATGTTGGATTTGAATGTTCAGCCACAAATTGATTGGGTAGCTTTGGGTCTAACAGGCTTCATGATATTCCTTTGAAGGTAACACTTTGACAAACCTTTCGGTAATACTGTCTGCTGCAGTCAACTGCACTGGCTCCATTTAAAGCACAGTGAGATAGAATTTCAATTAAGTGTTACAAACTCAGGGTGGGAGGAAATATGTGTCCCATGTAATAAGTGAATCACACCTAACTCATTTCCAATTTTTAGTGCTGCTCAATCTTACTATCTGGGATTCAGTCCCTTTGAAATTCTGCCTGGAATTGGGAAGTGAAGCCAGCTCAGAAGAGCATTGATGCACAGCGTTAGAATAGAAAATCCTTGTCTTCTTGCTTCTTATTTACTGGCTTTTTGCCTACCCTATGGATTCACCAGCAGGCCCATATGGAATAATCTACTAGCAAATGTTATGGAAAGTGGAAACAGCTTGTAGGAGCTCAGTACTGCTGAGTCCTAAAAATAGCATTCATGCATCAACTCACAGGCCGTATGCACTAATATAGACACAACTTAAGAGCATAAAAAGCATTGTGCTGGATTAGATAAAGCCCTGTGTTGTCTAGCATTCTGTTCCCACAGTGGTCAACAGGAAGCCTGGAATGTGACAGTAAGAGTACCCTGCCCCTTGAGTTCCCTAGCAAGTGGGATTCTGGGCATGCTGCTTCTGATGCTGGAGATCATATCTAACCAGCATAACTAGTATCTGATAGTCATAACTATTATTGATAGTCTTATCCTTCATGAATTCGTCTAATCCCATTAGTGGCCATCACTACATCCTATGCAGGCAAATTCCATAGCTTAACTTTGCATTGTGTGAAGAAGTATTTCCTTTATCTGACTTGTGTCTCCCACAGTTCAGCTTCATCGGATGACTCCTGATTCTAGCATTATAAGAGAAGGAGAAAAATGTCTTATATCTACTTTTTCCATATCATGCATAATTTAAAAGACCTCTATTGCCTCCCCCGCCCCCATTTACCTTTGGGATAATTGTGAAACCTTAAAACTTTGTAACATTTCCTCACAGAGGAATTGCCCTCACCTGTTTGGTACTCCTAAGTGTGGTTACATCATAGATAAAGGCATTGTGATATTGAGAGTTTATTTTCAGTTCCTTTCTTAATAATCCTCATAATGGAATTTGCCTTTCTCAGAGCTGAGACATGGGTGGAGAGATCAAGCTACCCTTTTTCTGCTTGGTCACTGGCAGCTGAGACCCCCATTAATGTGTATGTATACTTATGATTTTTTGGCCTCATTTTACACTCAGAATACTTCAAGACAAAGGAATGCTAGCTGAATCATACACAAGGTATTACATTGCAATTCCATCTTTTCTTTTTCCCCTTAAAACATCTCTGCAGTAAGGAGAAAAAAAAATGAAAAAGTGGTGATAAAACATAGGAGGGTTATAAGTGGAAAATACCAACTGTAAAGTTCAGTGGACAAACAATAATAAGGCTAAAAATAATGAAGCAATCTAAAAGTTAGTCTTTTGCACATATTGGATTTCATTTACCATTTCAATGTCTATCCTCCCTCCCCCTTCCCTCCCTCTCAATAACAATAACAACAACAATATTTTGTTTATAGAATGCCCTATAGGCAAAGCTCTCTTGGCAGTTTTGTGTACTTACCCACCTGACTGCTCACCCATAACTGGGCAGAAGTGTTTCCTTCAGTGTAGTCCCACCCTGTCTATCTGTGCTTTCAACAGGATGTCTGCTGAAGACAGCCATGAACATGCATTGCATGTATGCTGCACATGATCAGGAATCCTCAAATTCATTGAATAGACACCCCTTTTTGAATGACCCACCACATGCACAGTTCTTGGAAATGGGATTTGATGTTGATAGCGTTTTTGGTTCTCTACTTTGGTCGCCAGTTACACTACATAAATGAAAGGAGAGAATGGCCAGAAGAATTTGTGGATGCCAGGGATACAGTGCACCAGAATCCATTGGTTGAATCTTCAGGTATGAAGATCCAATACTTCTATTTGAAATATATACATTAATATAAGCAATTTGTGCATCTAAATAAGCATCTAATTAATGACTGTAAGATATAGGACTGTAGCAAGGACAGAAGATTTTCAAAGCACTGAATGGCAGGTCAGGAGATTTTGTGTCATGCTTTCATTCCCCCTCCCATCCATTCTTGACCTTTATTGCTTCCTCTTTCATGGATGGCTTTCCTCTTCATTTTCTTTTTATGATAGTTGCATTTTTAAGTATTTATATTTCCGTGTAGCATTTATATTTCTCTAAAGTATTTATATTTCTGATGTGGCCTTTTCCTCATGCATTTAATCTTGTGAGTTCACAATGTTGTGCATACCACACAGCAGAGGCACAAGCTATGGTATTGGTTGTTTTTAGTTTGTACTGTTTTTGTTCAGAAGAAATGTGACAGAACAGTGAAGTTAACATATGAGTCCTGTTAGTTTCACAGCTTTTCAGTTTAATAGATTTTGTTTGGAACCCATTTTTATTTTGCTCACATTTGTCTTAGGGCTGGCTCAGAGGTCTGAAAAGTGATATTTAAGAAGGTAAGTGTTGTAGAAATATTTATATTCCCCTGTTGCTAAAAGAAAAAAACATATGTTTACAATTTTGTGGTGTGTGGAGGGAGGTTCTGATTACAAACTGCTTCATCAAAAGGAAACAACAATCTTTCAATTTTGCAAAGGAAGGATATAAAGCATGTAAAAACGGTCCTACATATTTGTGACATCTATCCTACCTCCTTCTTATCATGGAGCTCATGTGCATGCATGAAATTCACAGGTACTGTGAATCTCCCATCCAGGCACTGACCAGACATTCTTCGCTTCAGCAAAGTGGCTATCTCATGTAGCTTCTTTCCATGGTAGGGCATAATGATGCTGTACAACACAATGAGAATGTTCATGTGGTATGACATCCTGTCATTGGTTAATTAATCCTCAGGTGTCATGGTGTGTGTCAGTCACTATTCTGAATATGCAAAAAGCTTGACATAATCCCCAGTGGCCAAGGTCAGATGAAACAACAACCACTGAATGGGAGTTGTATATGCAAAATGGCACCCATGGGCTCTCTACCTCACTATGAAATAAGTCATCCAAGATGAATTGCAGCATGTTATAAGAGCCAAATCAATATATAGGAGTCTGGGTGATGTAAAATGTAGAATTATTTTAAAGAATGATCAGGATGCACACTTCTTGGGCACCAATCCCTGTTAAACAAAGTGGAATTTACTACTAAGAAAACATAGAAAGGCTTACAATTTAAGGCTTCATCAGGAACTTACAGAATGTACTTGCTTCTCCAAAAGCTACCCAGTTGCAGCTCTCCAGCTATAACATGGAATAGAAACTCATGGCCAAACCGCTTTGTGATTTTTCAGAAGAATTTCCTGTGAAGCTATAAAAGTCTCCTCTAACAAGCCAGATCCATGGCTGTTTGTAAGGAAAAAAATGGAATGAGGAAATAGGTGCACTATGAGACAGACTGTCGATTGGAATGAACCGGGGAGAAGGGAAAGAGGAAACATGTGAATCAACTTTTATGAAATATAAAAAATTAAGAGATTTGTTAAATAAAATGCTACCCACTCTTTGTTGACTGTGCCACTTACTGGGCGTTCTGTTATGGCTTATGCATCCTCCTCTGTTTCTCTTCATTGCAACAGGAACAAAATATTCTGATTTGTTGTTGAATTTCTCTAATAAACAGAACAAAACAGAAGCTTCTTCCTATTATTATATTATTATTATGCCTATTCCAAGAACTGGGAATCAAGGTGGCCTACAACATTAAATATTTACACAGTTAAAACTTTAATAGAGATATATAAAAGTTATTATACAGTTAAGTCAGCTAAAATATTAATATTACATAATATACCAAAACTGAAACAGCAATAAAAATAACATGTTTTCTCAGTGTGAACACTATATGAAATGCCACAGAGGATCAAATTAAGCATTTACAATCAGTAGTTACTGCAGAAGAGGTGAAGCCATTCTTATTATATGCATGCAAGGGTGACTTTCAACTAGGGATGCTAGAGAAATTCAAATGGATTCAAATGTGTTCAGATTTCTGACCTGCAGGTTCTGTGGTGGACTAACTTTTTACTAGTCACATAAATTCTGTGGGCTCACAGGGCAGTTTTCTCTTTTGGGGTGGATTTGTGAATTTCACTTTGCGGGTGAATTGATGTGAATCAACACATTTAGTTGTTGTTTTTTTTAAACCCAATTCTATCAATAGCAGATGATGGAACAAAATATGCCTGAAAATCCACAAAATGAATATAAATCTGCTCATACCTACATGCAACAAAATCTTGTACTGTTTCCCCTGCACTGCTCTTCCTCTTATTTCTTTTGTCCACTTACTTCCTTTGCTTGCTCTGCTCCATTCTGTGTCAGTATTGTCTTCTTTGTGTCACCTGTCCTGGCTGATCTCTTCCCTTGTTTCACACTTTTCTTCCAATTCCTCCTGCCATTCGTCCTCCTCCCTCTTTTGCCTCCCTCTGCTTTCTGAACCCATAACTCAGACCATTGCAGGGTAGAGATGTGCTTGTAAAGCAGTGTTCAAGATTGTGTAAGAGATGGGCACCTTCCCCAAAGTTCTTCTCATTTTAACTTCAAATTGATCCAAGTTTTACCTCTGTCCACCCTATCCTTGCTGCATGCTCACTTTCTCTCTCTCTCTCCTTCTCTTTCATTCTTGGCTCAGAAGTGTGTATACTTTTCCTGAGCCAAAAGCAAGCCCTGCCTCCCAAATACCTGCCTTCTTCACAGTCAGTCACTTCTGGTCCCATCAGAGCCACTATCTTCTCTCCAGGCTACCTAACATAGTACCCTTTCTTTTGCCCTTCATAGTGGATGGCAGCAGGACAAGCAGAAATTGCAAGAACTGTATGATGAATGGCATGTCCCAGAAACCACTAGGTTTTGTGAATAAGCAGCGCATTGGGAGCAAATCCCAAAGAAAAGAGTCATGGAAGACTTAGAAGACACACAAGTCTGGAAGGTGCACAAGAGCTCTCCCTTACAAAAACAGATAGTTTGTTCATTTCTATCCCACCTATCCCCAGGGGTTGTGATTCTAGAATGGAAACAGGAAACTTCTACCTCCACCCAGCTATAACTAAGTCCAGTGTCACCTAAGTCACTGTCTACACAGTGGAAATTCTTAATCTTATTCATAGAACATTGGAATTGCCCAAGTTTTTGGTTCAATACTGCTATTTCCATGCTATTTACATGCTCACATGTAAATAATCTTTCAGTGCTTGTTGCTTTATCAGCTAAGACTTATGACTCATCATTTTCTCATGACCTCTTTATGACTTGTGTATGAATCTGCAAGCCCTTACCCTAAAAATTAGGTAAATCAGCAGAGTGCCTCAAACATGTTGGCTTTCCATGACAAGTATTATGCTATGCTATGGATATAATTTGCATTGCCCTGACTCTTGGTTTCTAGAATCTACTTTGGTTCCAGAAAGCACAGGCTAAAAACTGCATGGAACAAAATCGAAGGCTTTAGAACTGCTACAGACATGTTGGACAATGTATATTCAATGAAGAAAAAACTAAACTGCTAGTTTAAGACCTAAATTAAGGTTCTCTCATTTAGCTGAAGCTCCATGAACCCAGGAAATTGAAAGTTGAAATGGATGTCTTAGCAGGTGCATCCTATGATCAGTGATAACATGCCATTCCACATTTCTGGCTTTGCTTACAATTTACTGTCCACATACTCACACTATTCCTTGGTCTTTTAGCTCCAAATCCAAACAGGGAGGATGGAGTGCCTGGGACCAGTGATGATGCTTTTCTTCATCCTGGTTTTGATGTTGCCTTGTGATGTGCTTGAGCCTCAGTGTGTTGTTAGGGGACTCCTTCTGTGAATCATTCATAGTTTACATCAACCCTCCAGCTACCACCTCAGATGGAGAAGCTAATGCATGTTCAAGTCCAGTACATATTAAATGAACTCTCTTTCCTTAGTGACAGAGGCTAGCAATGTGTAGCTAGAGGAAACTATAGCTTGTTTACCATTTTCAGTTGACTGACTGAAGTACTATTTCAACATCTATCAGCCAATCAGTATGTAAATGCAGATGTGTAAATTTTGATGGGACATTTTATGTACACAATAGAAGTCTTTGCATCCCACCACATCAAAAATTAACAAAGTTCTTTTGAGTCATGAAAGATTTATGATCTTGCATAGCCAGGCACACATTCATTATCTGACTATATTTCTTTGGTTTCCAAAAGAATTGATCTCTATATAAGTCTCAAATATACTGTAGAGTATACAGAAATGAGGTACGTTACACTGAATATGGAGACTAACTACTGACTAAGCATGCAGAAGACTGCAATGTAAAACATGTAAGTGTTTATTCTGTGCTTTCCTTCTGTTATGTTATTCCTTAGCTCCCACCAAACATTGCAGTCAGTGGAGTGTGCCTGGGTCCATGTCAGTGCTACACATTTGTGCATTATGGGAAGATGCATGACTTATAGCACAATCCTGTGCATGCGGACTCAGAAGTAAGTCATATTGAGTAAGTGTGTATACAATACACACTTGTATGCACACAAGTGCTATGTTACATCCATAGCAAAAGGTTTTATAAATTCCTTCTGTTCTTGCTTAGATCAATATTTTGCGTGGGCAGAACTATCCATTCCTCTTTCAAGTTATCAGGTACAGGTATAAATTACCATCATGCTGAGTCTAAATGCTTTGTGGGTGTTTTGTTTGTTTCTCTTTTCTTTTCTTTGCTTTTCCAGGTGACTGGCAACTTGAATTTGAGTTCTTTTATCCCACCCATATTTACTATCTTGTCTAGCATATTCAAGAGATAAGAAACCTTGGTTAACTTATCGAAATCTATCTAGTTTATTTTATGCAATTGTAAGAGACACGTCATAATTTAAAAGCATCCAAAATTGATTGGTGCAAGGGTGGAAAGACTGTATCCTTTGATGGATGGATGGATGGATGCAGCCGGTAAGATGCACACTGTCTACTCTAAAATATCAAGTGTACTATCTCTGTCAGTTTTTCACAGTGGAGGATTTTAGGCTAGCTTATACAGTAAATCACTATTTATGGAACATTACAATTGCTTTAATAAAGTCACAGCTTTAGTTAATCCTGTGCCTCTGTCCACTGTGTTAATTCCTAGGTCAGGCAAAGACAGATAGTAAATATTTGATATGCTGGGGTGGGGGGTGTATCCTCCCCTCCCCATTTCATATTCATGTCAATGATGTGGTTTCATGGTATGCATTTTTTCAATATGATTGAAATGTAACACTAGCCAATTGGGATTTGTTATATCTGTAGAATACTAACACATGATAAACAGTGCTATGCATATGTAATTTAAACCTTTACTATGAAAAAGGCTGTAGAAACAGAGAGTGGGGGAAGAAGCACCATCAGAAGATGTGGCTTGCAAAATCAGACTCCAAGCTAGTAGGGAAAAATCTAAACAATAAATTCTCACCATGGTAGTTTTGGAATGTAAGTTAAACCAGCAAAATTGTCTGTACCTATCTCTGTTTTCCCACCCCTTTTCATGGGAATTTGATTACAAAGATATTTGGGTGGGAATCAGGTGCAGAAATGGGGTTTTATCTTAAATTACTATATTATAATCTAATACTGACTATTCCCAATGCAAGGCCATAGAATGTGTCAAACAAAGAAAGAGAACTATGGAGTATGTATGTATGTATTGATCCATGATTCACCCTAGCATAGCAGGGCAGTACCCAAGGGGAATAAAGTCTGAAATTTGCCACACTGTAATAGCATAAAGCCATCAAATAGTCTTCCTCAATATGATGCCCTCCAGATGTTTGGGATTAAAACTTCCAGCATTCCATAACATTGGGGACATTGGTTGGAGGGTCGATGGGAGCTGAAGTCCAAACCCATTGGAAGCAATCAGGTTGGGGAAGGCATAAAACGAACTGAAAGCATAAAATCAGCAGAGCAAGCCACCATTTTAACATGTCTGAGCAAATATGTATGTTTGCATCTGGCACTGAAATGCTGACAATGACAAGGCCAGACAGGTGCCAGTGGGGAGGGCATTCCAGAAATTGAGTTCCAGCCAAGAGAAGGCCCCCTGCTTAGCTTCTACATACTGAGCTTTCCCTGGCAAAGAAACCTGGAGATGATCTTCCTCTGATGAGCTTAAGACATGGGCAAGTTAGTCAAAGGAGGAAGTCTTCTTCAGGTATTTGACCCCAAGCCATTTATTGGTTTAATAGTAAGCACTGCCACCCAGACTTTGAGCTGGGCTCAGAAGCCAATGAGCAACCCACGTAATTTCTTAAGAAGCAAAGTGACATGATCCCAGCCAGTTATGCTAATAAATCAAAATTTTGTAACTACATTCTGCAATATTAGAGATGTAATTCCTTAAGCACCAAGAGCAGACAATTTAATTGCCAGAATTTGGATATTTTTGTAGAAAGAGATTCAATAATAGAGATTCAATATCCAGAAACCTTTTCTGCTTTTTCTTGGTTCTAAGCTTTAAATAAGAAAAAAGAAGATAAATGCAAACCAATCCCAAACCTGATCAGCTAGTGATTGAGGGTCAAACTACATGCTATGTTAATTGAATGAGATGTAGCTGAACCTATTCTCTCTCTCTCTCTCTCCACACAAACACACACAAACACAAACAGAGTACTTTAGGATTGCCTCTGATTTAGATCAGCATGCACTGGGGATTAAACAACCTCCCACTTGTTTTCTCCCTGGAAAACACTCACGTACATGCACACACACATCCAAACACACAGAGAGATTGTTTAAAAAGTGGGGAAAGGGCTCCATTAGAATCAATGGAGGCTTTCTTTCATTTTTTAACTCTGCGCTGTTGGTGAAGGGAGAAGGGATAATTCAGGTATCAAACAATGCATGTGTGTTTGTGTGCATGTAAAGGACAGTTTAATTTTCTCCTTGTGTGTGTGCTGGTCCCAATACATTTCAGGATTGTATGCACTTACTCGAAGGTTTAAAAAAATTAAGCAAAGAAAGGGAAAGAGAAAAGAACAGAAATCAGCTCTGCTACACAATTAACATACCATGTTGTTTGACCCATAGACTTTTGCCTGTCAGTGCACTATGTGACAAAATTGCTTATTGCACAGGTCAGCTTTGCAAACTGAATGGAATTTTTATTAGCCCATTTGCAGTCGAGTCTTGTGGCTAAATACACACAAGTGGGCTTAAAGATTTGGCAGGAAAACAGCTTTTGCACTTGAGCTGAAAGGATGACATCCTCATCAATACTGCAGGAGCTATAATATTGTTCATCCTCTGCTTTGACCATGGTACATGAAAATAGTTCTCATTGGTGGTTGCAATGGGTAGAAATGGAGCAGGACCATCAAAAGCTATCTAACAGAAATTCCCTGGTTCAACTGCTATGCATGCATTCATTCATATTTTGACTCTTTCCCATTTCATGGACTCCATGGCTATGTACCTGGGTCTCCTCTTAGGCCTGCAGTAAGTCTAAGACTTTATTTAGGAATATCTTGGATGCTGCCTTCTTCATATGGTGCATCCAATATGCCTCAAAAACTTAGTAAATACAATTTTCCTGAACTCGCCGACGGTGCCATGTATGCACAGGAGAATTCAAGGCCTGTGTAAACCCACTGCACCAAATCCGAAATGAATTGCCTTTCTCCAGAAGGCCCAGCTTCTGTTACGAAGCATGAAACCAGACAAAGGGAAGTCCCCTATCCTTGCTCCAGGCAGAACTAGGTCCAAGGAGATGTTGTGTGGTGTTGTGGTTAGAGGACTAGACTGGGATCAGGGAGATCCAGGTTCAGATTTCCAGCCATGATACTCATTGGGTGACTTTGGACTAATCACCCACTTTTAGCCTGATCAATCTCACAGGGATGCTCTTGCAAGGATAAAAATGGAACCATAAAAGCCACCTTGGGTTTCACACACGAGGAAAAAAGGCAGGATATGAATGCAATGGAATGCATACATACATACATAGGAATATTTGGAGTTTTATACTATATTCCATGGCATGACTATGATGAGAATTCCAACATAGATCTAATTAAAATGCCCCCCCCCCAAAAAAAAAACCTTGCTGGCAAATCAATACTGTTCCCCATCCCTAGTTGCATGCAGAAATCTTTAATGCCTCTAAGTTGTAGTAGTCCACCTCAACCTAAGAATTTACAGATAGACACCAAATAATGAGAAAGATCCTAATTGCATATGGCCATCTTTTCAAATTTGCTAAGGAAAAACAAACAAAAAACAACCCCCAAACAAAATAGTGTTAAGATTGGATAGGGAGTTGAAGTCCTGGTCTTCCACCTAGGTGCCTGCTATGAAAAGAAGCTGGAGGTGCACACGCTCTGTGATGGTCAGGCTAAGTGTAGCCAAATGAGCTGTAATCTTCAGGTTCACATTTCTAAAATCCCTAGAGCTGCTAAATATGGATCGACACACTTCTAGAGTAGATACGATTAGGTGAAACGTGACTTGTTGAGATTCATAGATGTGCTTCTTGCTGATAACCTCTCCTTCAGCACAGAGTCTCCTTAATAAAATAATTTGAGGAAAGATGTGTAGATCATAATTGTTTTGCTCCCACGATTACAAGTTTAATTGCTACATCTAAGTGTTCTGTACATCTTGCACTGCCCCTTGAAAACATTTCTCAGAGGCAGAGACTGTTATTACTTTTTCCTAATCCAATGAGGTTAAAATATTAAATCTGAACTTTTGCTTTCTAACAATTAAGAACCTCCCACTTCAATCTGTTAATGCACAGCTAGTAATCATGCTAACTTTTCAGTGCATGGCCTTGGTGGTTTATCTGTGAGCCACAGAAAGCAATGAAAGACCTTCTGATTATTCAAATGCTTATACATAACACATGCATTTTATCATAGTAACTGAAGTACAAAAGGCTATTGTTTTCATAGCACTTGAACAAATGTTTTATGTTATTAGGGGCTTTGTCTGTACTAACAGAAAGTCTAAGAAATTAATGTACAAATTCTTTCTGAAAGGGGGAGAAACATGATAGATAATATAAAGTGTCACCCAGGCGAATGCGACTGAATATCTATTTGTCCAGCAGGGCATTTCTACACTATCCACCCTCACACTGAAGACCCCCTCCATGGCACCCACTGAAGGGCTCCCCTTCAAACTGAGAAAAACCAAAGAAAAGCTTGGGAATGGCATCACAGCTGCAGGAGAAATGGGAAAGCACCCAAATCCAGAAGCAAACTGCCTTTCTGCTCAGCTTGGAATATTGCCTATTATTATTATTATTATTATTAAACTCTGTAATTATTATTTCAGAAAGAACACACCATTCCCTCTCTCTAAAACAAGCAAACAGACTTGAGAGGTTTGCCATTTATGAACAAAAACAAAGCTGGGGTGTCACAATGTTGCTTGAAAAACCCGCACAGAGCCATGAATAGGGAATGATGAGCGCATAAATGCCTAATGTAGAAAAACTGTACATGCCCTGCCCTTTTCCTTTTCATGTTATTTCTTGCATTCTAAACCATCCAATAGTCTCAGCTCTCTGGGTGGTTTATAAAAATGAAAAGCCTTCACATGCAATTATTATGCATAATCTAAAAACAGCTTGGCTACAATCAGTCACACATACATACTTTTGTCATCCTCATTTTTCTTGAGCATCTTGGGATTATTTATTTATTTGTTTGGGAGTCCTGAAGGCCAGTAGCTGAGTAGCTAAAGAGAGGCATTCTGAATAATGCAATTGTCTACAGTGTTTAGGAAGATGCAATGGCCACATGTGAAGAATGATTTGCCAAAATCTGGAAAATAGCTTGACCGTGTTAAATTCAAATGTAAGGAGGAGGCAGTAGTCTAACACAGTGCCTATCATTAAATTAAATGGTTGCAGAGTTTCATTCTTCTACGTGTGCTTATGTGCAGGCATATGATTGTGCAAGTCAATGTAATGAGGAAAAGGGGAGGGTTTATGGTATACTTGGGCTCACAGTAGCCTTTCTGCAATCTGTGGAAGAATCTTTCCATTTGGGAAGGCTGGGAAACCAGATATTTCTCAGACTGCTGTCTTAAATCCAGCAGAACCCCTGCCAGTTGGTGCACACAGTGTTCAACTAGACTGACCAGTGATCTTTCTCATTAAGAAGCATCCTTCTGTGTTGATTAGCCATTCTCTGTCTTTTTCTGGTTCCCCATGCCTTGCTGATTTAGGAGAGATGTGCCGCATCAATTTTGTGGAGCCAGTTAGGTTGTTCAAGAACTAACTCCTTAAAACATCAGCTACTTCTTCATGATGTGCACACTGAGCTCTCCATTTATTAGAATGGAAGGGTTCTCCATTGTAGTGGAGGGGAAATTCTTCATTCGCTTTTTCCATTCAAGCAACCTGTGTGCTCTGCATTAACATTAACTGGGGAAGACTCTGGTGTACAGGGTCTGTATGTGCAGCAGGGTCCCCAATAAACCTTTGTACCTTCAAATCTGAACATAAGATTGCAGCTTCCTGGGGGCAGGGAGCAGTTTGTGCAGTTTTTCAAGCAGCATGCAAGCTCTTAAAATTGTGGTCTTTGGCTTATTTCATCAAGTTGCACATATTTTTGGAAGCTTATCCCATGGATACCGTCTGTTTCTCAGATTAGCAACTGATATGGACACCCAGACATTCTTTTTTTGTTCCTAACAGACTCTGTTTCAAGAGATTCTTGCTAGACTGGCACTAATACAAAAATCAAGGCAGCACTTGGGTACAAACGCTGATTTATTTTTGTGGCTCTATTAAAATTAACCCACCATATTCCTACATTTTTCATAGCCAATATACAATTAAATGTACAGTACATGTACCCTGACACTCTCACCAAAAGCATTGTTTAAAAAAATAAATGAACTGGAGGGTCAGGTGTCATTTAAAGAATGTGGAAGAAACTGTGTGTAGGGAATTAGTGTACAATAAAAACCTCATGCAGAAAAAGCACCTGAGTCTCTGTGACTACAAAATGGGAATAATATTGCTACCCTAGCTTATACAACACAGGCCATTGGAGCATCCAACTCAGTATTATATAATCGGCAGCAGCTGCTTAAAGTGTCAGATAGAGATCTTTCCCAGTCCATTCCAAAGATGCCAATGATTGAACTTGGATTTTTTTTCCATGCAAAATATAATTTTGAGCCATGGCCTGTATCCCCAGTTATCTGCTCAAGGTTGCCATGTGAATTACAAGATAATGGATTGAATCAAGGTTTTGTTGTAGAGTAGGCCCACTGAAATCAGTGGGACCTAGAGTAGTCATAACTAACTTAAACCCTATTGATTTCAAGGACTAAGTCTGGACACAGCTCCCAAGAGATGAAAATGGTTGAAAAGTGGGATAAGGAATTTCATACTCAGCCAGTGAAATCAACACCATTTTCGCAGAAGAGATGGCAACTAATACATGCAGTAATACATGCAGTTCTCTGCCAAGGACTGGAGCCAGGAGCCCACCCTGATAAATATTTATAATTTCCACAAGTAAGCTCAGTTTGCTTTCACTTTTCCGAGTTTCTTCAATAAACAAACAAAAAAGCAAAACAAATTTTAGTTTGAGGCATTTCAAAATCAACCTCGAAGGTATTATCTGTGTAAATCACATTTCCCCCTTCTCTCTTCTCTTCTCTTCTCTTCTCTTCTCTTCTCTTCTCTTCTCTTCTCTTCTCGACTAAATGTCCTTTGCATTAACTAAATAATGAACATATAAATTACCCAGCTTGAAGATCTCAGCTTGATCTTTAGACATTTCCCTAGGTTGCTATAACCCATTCTTTTGTGTCTTGATTTAACATACAGCCAAAAGACCCACTGTCCACATTACTTGTAAAAGACAGAAGAGCACTTTACTGAATTGCATCCTCATCTTAAGAGGCACTTTAAAAAATACAACTGGAAGGATAATACATCATCTAAGATTTGTGGCTCCAGAAACACTTTTTTTCAGGGTGCCCCCGTAAGTTGTTCTCTGCAAGAAAGGGTATGCTGAATGTTATCCCCAAGGCATTTCTGTCCTTCACCACTGGGAAGTTTTCTAATTGTGTGCTAGCCTAGAAATGTGGTCTACATGTTGGTGTTTTCAGATGGAGAGTTGCAGATGACTAGCAGTGGATAGCAAGTGTTTGATGGAGAAAGTGTGATATTCAGCCAGAGACACTTTGCTTGGTTTAGAGCTGTATCCTCCTGTCACAACCTAAACAAACAAATTTCCTTGAGAGACACAAGGCAACATTTTGCAACATGCAGTGCACAGCATCATCAACTTGCTTAGTTTCTGTGTAACAGTCTTTTGGAGTGCCAGGTCTCCATCAATGTATACTGATGATTCATGCAGGTTGAATTGGTAGTTCTTTGAAGTGATGAGGTATGCTAAACTGAACAGAAAACTTCTGAAACCACTGGTTTGGTTCTCATGAAATAAATTTGTACTTCTTATATCTTGTGTAGGACACATAAGCATTTCTGTTGCAACTTAGGATATAGCACAAGTGCTTCAGTGTTTAGACTGCCAGATTAGTATCAGCTGAGGGCCTTGCTCAGCATCAAATCCATGGAGTGGGTCTCTCTCTCTTTTTCAGAGGCTAGCCTACCTCTTGGGGTTTCATTTTTTCATTCATTCATTCAGCAGTCCTACTGATTGTACTGTTACCACACAGAAGTCTCTGAAATCAGGAGTTTCTGAGTTTCCAATGCCCCACTGAGCTAAAGCTGGCAGGATGGGAGGAATGACAGAATTTTTCTTTGCCTCCTCATTCCTCATTTTTCCTGGTTTCCACTAGACAAGCTTTTTAGCATTTTTAGTAAGGGAACTTTAGAGGGGAAAAGAGGAAGGCTGGAAGATGTTCAGGGAAATCATATCCTGTACTCTCCAATCTCTTCTCCTCCCTGCCTATCAGCATAACTGGAATAGTTCATGGTCATATTTCTAACCCCCAAGATGGGATTGCTGCCTCTAACCATGGAGAGCTTTTCCAAGACCTCCCTGGTTTCTGGGATGCTCACCCAGGGCTCACAGGATTATTTTCTGAAATGTATTCACTGCTCAGTAAATAGGACATATCTGGGCAGTGAGCAAAACAAACCCATCAGAATACAGCAGAGATGTGGTAACACTAAAACCTTAATAAAACAGTCAGCACATGTGCTATACAACAGGAAACTGAGCCCTATGAGGAGAAACTGAAATAATTGGACACATTTAGCTTTGAGAGGAGGTGACTGAGGGGAAGTATGATAACACTGTTCAAGTATTAGAAGGGTGTCACAAAGAGGATCTCTTCTCAGTCATCCCAGAGTGCAGGACATGGAATAATGGACTCAAGTTACAGGAAGCCGGGTTCTGATTGAACATCAGGAAGGACTTCCTGATTGTTAGAACAGGACAACAATGGAGCCAATTGTCTAGGGAGGTTGTGAACTGTCTCACGTAAGAAACATTTGCGATGCAGATGGATAGCCACATGAGAAGAATGGTTTTACTTGGAATCCTGCACTGAGTAAAGGGTTGGACCTGATAGCCCTCTGGCAACTTCCAACTCTACTATTCTATGAGGAAGAGTGGGGTGAGGGACCACAAATGACAGGATAAGTGGCCCACCAGATATTGGTGAATTGTACCTCGTTTCATTCCATGCCCTTGCCTATGCTGCAAGTTACAGCCCACAGTGATGTAAGAGATGTTGCATGGTTCCCATCACTGACTGTCTGGAATTCTTAGTTTTTCAGTTCCTTTAGTATGCTCAGGACAAATATGTAAAAACCAACTAACCAATCAATCAGTTGCAAGATTTGTCCCTGGGAAAAAGCAATTCTTCTCCCAGTTAGTACATCCATTAACCGGATGAGTGCTGCATAGAATGTGATTGTGGCTATTTCCTGGATAATACCTATGGCAGCCCTAATGTCCTTGTATACAATCTCAGTACCACATTGCGCACTTTTGAAAGTTTTGCTTTCAAGGGCTGAACACCATGCCTGCTATATTACTCCATTTATCTTGCTTTCATGGCAAGGTGACAGACTATTCCACACACACACATTGCAGTGATGCTTTATCATTTTAAGGACTTTTTTTAAATGTTAATTTTATATGTATTGCAATTCCATTGCGTGCCTACTCAGTTTAGCAGGGCTTAGTTCAAGGTAAAGAGGTATATAATTGCAAACTGAAAACTGTGAACATTCCTTTATTATGTCGGACTTTCTTTCTTTATTTCAGACCCAGAGCAAGAAAAATTCCTTCACACATTATGCACCTATAGGAAATCATACTACTTGTGCAGTATAGGGACAAGTATAAATATAATACTATTGAGGAGGAGGAAGAGAAACATCTTTCTGAAAAGTCCAAATGCTTGGAATTTTCCTTGAGAAATTTATTTAGCAGGGAAAAATTTAGTGTATCATGCTATGCTAATATGTGGTTTGGTGCATTATGCTGAACTATGCTTCATGGTCAAGTGTTGCTTGCTCAAAGAAGATATAAACCACTTTGAAGTTCAGCATCTTTCAGTATTTGACAAGTTATTTCTTTACTCCCAGGTATCCAGCAAAGCTAATAGAGAGATCCTGTCGCTAAGCAGTGTCTAATGAGCCTAAAAGCTTAAACAATAGCATAGGACAAGTGCTTGAAAATTGCTCAAGTTGGTCACAGGGAGAGCAATTCTATAGACCTGGAGTGCATCTCATACAAATCTTCAGAGTGTCCCTTGCACAAAAGCAGCCTTGGAAGACCTTGGAGAGGTCTGAAAGGAGATGCTTCAATAAGCGGGGAAAATTGGTACTAGTAGCCAATTGGTACTGCAGTAGTTGCCTGTTGGTTTCTGGTCCAACTTCAAGGTGTGGTGGAGCTCTTTGCCACAGGATGCGGTGATGGCCACCCACTTAGATGCTTTTAATGTGGGATTAGATGCATACATGAAGGATGTGGGTTAGTGGCCACTAGTCAGTAAATGACTATTAGTTGGTCCACTAAGTGCAACTAGCATTACTATATGTACTCCCTAGTCCTGTGCAGCGTTGCTCTGAATACTGGTCACTGGGAAACAAGATCTGGTGGAACCAAATATCTGCATGGGTGCAGGATCATTGACCTGATCCAGGAGGTTTCTTTTACTAATTTGAGGGTTGATAACGTTGGATTATCAACACATACACTCCTCGAATTGTGTGTGTGTGTGTTTTGCTTAAATCTCGACCTGTGTCAACGCACATGAATTCGCATCAGATCAAATTCGCCATCCCGACGGTCCTTCTTCTCCTCGCCAGCTGCAGAGGTCCCTTTCGCCCCTTGATCGCTAAGCCCCCTTCCCTCTCCCTCTGCTCGCTCGAGCTTCCAAGATCCGAGCTCAGGGCAGGCTAAGGGCAGCAGCTTCACAGTCTCACCAAGGGCATGTGTGAACCCTTTGCACATGCTCAGTGGGGAGGTGCAGGAGGAGGGCGGGGACGCACAGCAGGCGTTAAAAAGTGGAGTGAAAACGAGCCGGTTCTTGCTAACGCGAAGGCAGCGGGAAGACCCGCCTTAGCCCCGCCTGGCTCGGGAGAACGGCAGCCGCTGCTCGCCTCCTCGCTCTTCCCTCTCTGCTGCCTGCCCCCGTCGCTAACCGCAGCGGCTGGGCTGCTCGCCGAAGCGCAGGGAGGCGGACAGCAGTCACCGGAGTCACCACTGGCCCGAGGGACTAGCCAGGGCTGAGGCTCACCCGGAGAAAGCTCCGCGACTTCGGGCGGAGGCTGAAGTCGCGGCATCCCGCCCGAGGCTCCTGTGCCCAAGTCAAGTTCTTTGCAGGAGTTGGATGCGGATGAAACTCCGAAAGATTTGTCAGTGGTGGGAAAGAGGATGCCAGGTTCCGCCCGCACGACTCCTCCTCCTGCATCTTGAGCTTCGTGGATCCGCTTCGCCCCTGCTTTGAAAGTCAAGAAGACCCGCTTGGGGGCTGCTCGGTGTATTGAGGACCCTGTGACATTTTGATTTTAGTGGGGGGGGGGGGGAGAGAAAGGGATGCGGAACAAGTGACTGCTAGCATCTCTGTGCTGATTCGAGGACGGTGGCTTCTTACGGACAGCTATTGCAATTAGGCAAATCAGCTAACCTGCGAATGCAAAGGGTAATTGGAAAGGAAGCGGGGGAGATGTTCTCTGACCGAAAGAGAGAAACGCTATGTGGCAACCGGATGTATATTATACTTTTCTGCTAGTCCTGATATGCCGTCCTCGGCAGCAATGGAATATGATCCCCCATTCCAAACTAGGCTGCTTAAGGTAAGTTGGTGAGTTTAAAACTTTAAATAAGAACAAAATTCCCTGTTAAGGAAAAGCGTTATGGGCGAGAACAGTTTCGTACGGCCGACCTCCTGTTAGCGATGACTTTTAAATAATTGCAGGCATTGGCAAAGAAAACTTGTTCTAAGTTCTTCAGCCCGAAGACATTACTTTAGGATACTAATTAGCCCATAGCGCCCTCTGGTGATTTGCAAGTAAGCCTTTTCATGAATAAGCCACGTGTGGGAAAAAAGCATTCTCTTGTCGCTGCCAAATGCAGAGTTGCATGTACAATTGCATCTGGGAAGTAAAATGCCTTTGTCAGAGAAAGAGCCCATTTGTTCTTCTAGGTACAAAGCTCAGTGATGTGCAAAGATCTGCTCACATTCACATTTGCTTGGTTATGAAACTTTGTTAGTTCAATGTTTGCATGACAAATACGAAAGAAATAATCACATTAAGCACATGATAGACAGCATTCCAGATTATGCTTCTGAGTGAAGGCTAGCTCTTAGCTAACACAATTCTGTAATGCTTCTTTTGGTAAAGCTCTAATTTGTGGGCTCTTGCTATTCTGAAAGGCAAAATAACTAGATGGAAAACATTTTAAAAACCAGATTTTAAAAGAAACATGATTTAAGAAATGAAGAATTAATTTCATTCTATTTCTGATATTAATTTGACAAAACAAACTTCTAATATGAATGTTTTAAGTAGTATTCATTATTATCATGAATAATAATTCCTATGTACATTTTTTATGACAGGTGTTCTTGCTTCTTTTACAGGCAAGACCAACATGCAGAGTGAACAGACTCCAGAAGAAGTTACTTTTGAAGAAAAAGAGATCTGTATCCTGTTTTGTGTTTTTAATTTGGTTTTGCAATGATGAGATAAAGCTAACTGAATATCCAAGAAAGGGACTAGTTTCACAGATTGATGGGGACATGAAGATAATGAAAGGAAATGTTAAAGCTACCAGTCCTTTATATGATCATCAAAGCAAACAAAGCTCTCAAGATTCGAACTTAGCAAGTTTTAGAATTATGGCAATTGTGTCCAAATTGATGGATGGAGTTATTTTGCAGAGTCTCCTACATACCACAAAATAAGCAATGAACTTTTTTTGTGCAGTAGAAGAGAACCGGACAGAAGGTGACATAAATTCACTATTTAATATTTTCTGGGCAAAATTCTACTTGTGTCTTAATTTTTTGTATATGTATTATTATGAGGTTTTGTTTTCCTATAATGAAAATAACTGGATGTAACTCCCCCCACTTTTTTTCCCCTAAAGTAACTCCATCATTAACAACAACATAATCACATTAGATGTGATTTTCTTCGCTGCACTTCATGGCTTGAGAGACATCCTTTTGTTATCAGACTTCTCATCAGGTTAGCATATGTGGAATTACGCTCTGTGATTTGGCTTCCTTTGTGGCAGAATGGTGTCTACCTACAGTTCAGAATTTAGAGCTGTGCCTAAAGAACATACCAGATAAGAACTGTGTGCATACATTGTGCCATAGAAGTCCTCCCCTTATCCCCACTGATGTAAAAAAACTTTCCAGTGTCTTATCCCACTGATAGCTTGATTCATGTATGAGAGCTGAACACTGTGGATTTTCAGAGGTACAAGCCTGACGGGAGGAAGCTGCCTAATGGATCATGGCTCTAATGTTTACAGGACATCCACTATTTCTAGCATTAGTGATGTTGGCAGTCTCCACTTATGAAGAGTCTGTAAGCAATTACTCCGACTGGGTGACTTTCACTGAGGAAGTGGATCAGTATGAGAAACAAAAACTGGAAGTTTTCAAGGCTAGCCAGAAGATGAAAAAAACAGTTCCTCACCCGAGCTTATATTTTAATGCTGATGAGATCCCAGCATGGAGGCAGAAATCTCACACCAGCCACCTCCACCTTTTTAGAGCAATCAGAAGTGCAGTGTCAGTGATGCTCTCCAACCCCTCGTACTACCTACCTCCACCCAAGCATGCTGATTTTGCCGCAAAGTGGAACGAAATCTATGGCAACAATTTGCCTCCCTTGGCGTTTTATTGCCTCCTGTGCCCAGAAGATAAAGCAGCTTTTGATTTTGCCATAGAATATATGGACAGGATGGCCGGCTACAAAGACTGGTTGGTGGAGAATGCCCCAGGTGATGAAGTTCCTCTTGGGCACTCTTTAACGGGCTTTGCCACAGCTTTTGATTTTTTGTATGCCTCCTTGGATGAAGTCAGAAGGCAAAAGTACTTTGCCAAGATATGGGCAGTGAGTGAGGAAATGTATGAGTATTCCAAAATCCGTTCCTGGGGCAAGCAGCTTCTTCATAATCACCAAGCCACTAATATGGTGGCGTTGCTCATTGGGGCCCTAGTAACTGGAGGGGGCACAGAATCTCGAGCAAATGCCTGGAAGCATGCAGTAGTGGATGTGATGGAAAAGACCATGTTTTTACTAAACCACATTGTTGATGGTTCTTTGGATGAAGGTGTAGCTTATGGTAGCTACACTGCCAAGTCAATAACCCAGTATATTTTTCTGGCACAGCGCCACTTTGGAATTAACAATCTTGAAAACCACTGGCTTAAAATGCACTTTTGGTTTTACTATGCTACCCTTTTGCCAGGGTTTCAGAGAACTGTAGGCATAGCAGATTCCAATTATAATTGGTTTTATGGCCCTGAAAGTCAACTGGTTTTCCTAGATAGGTTTGTGTTAAAGAGTGGGGTAGGTAATTGGCTTGCACAACAAATTAGAAAGCACCGCCCAAAAGATGGACCGATGGTACCTTCCACTGCTCAGAGATGGAGTACCCTTCACACAGAATACATATGGTATGACCCAGGGCTAACTCCTCACCCTCCACCTGAATATGGCAGTGCTAAAATGCATGTGTTTCCTAACTGGGGGGTGGTTACATATGGAGCAGGATTACCAAACACTCAAACAAATACCTTTGTTTCCTTTAAATCTGGAAAGCTGGGTGGCCGTGCAGTCTATGACATAGTCCACTTTCAGCCATACTCTTGGATTGATGGGTGGCGAAGCTTCAACCCAGGGCATGAACATCCTGATCAAAACTCTTTTACCTTTGCTCCTAATGGGCAGGTGTTTGTCTCTGAGGCCCTTTATGGACCCAAACTTAGCCACTTGAATAATGTTCTAGTGTTTGCACCTTCTCCCACAAGTCAGTGTAATCAGCCTTGGGAAGGTCAACTTGGGGAATGTACACAGTGGCTTAAGTGGACTGGGGAGGAAGTTGGAGATGCAGCCGGTGACATTGTAACATCTTCTCAGCATGAGGACATGCTGTTTGTGAGCGGGGAGGCAGCATCTGCCTACTCCTCTGCAATGAAGCTGAAGAGTGTGTACCGTTCCTTGCTTCTGCTCAATCCTCAGGCTTTGCTAGTGGTGGACCATGTGGAAAAGGAGGAGGACTCTCCCATCAACTCCATCAGTGCCTTTTTTCATAACCTTGACATTGACTTTAAATATGTACCATATAAGTTTATGAACAAATATAACGGAGCCATGATGGATGTATGGGATGCGCACTATAAAATGTTTTGGTTTGACCATCATGGAAATAGCCCTATTGCTAGGATACAAGAAGCAGAGCAGGCAGCTGAGTTCAAAAAGAGGTGGACACAGTTTGTAAATGTCACTTTCCCTATGAAGAGTACCACTGCACGGATTGCCTACCTCTTCTATGGTCCATATGTCAATATTTCTAACTGTAGGTTTATCGATGATGCCCATGCAGGATTTCAGATTTCTCTGAATGTCAACAATACAGAAACTATTTTCTCTGTTGTAACTGACTATCTAAATCTGAGGACAAGGTTCAGCTATTTAGGCTTTGGGGGCTATGCCAAGGTAGCCACCCCAAGCAAGATTACAAGATTTGGCCTGGGTACCGAAGCTGTAGAGAAGCAGGCACTGAATGCCAGAACCATTTTCCCCTTTGGGTTTAAAGTGAATATAATAGCGGGCCTGGTCTTAGGGATTAGCTTGGCCGTCTTAGCCTTTCAGTGGCGGTTTTACATTTCCTTCGGTAAGCTTTTGCGCTGGGTCCTGATCCTAGTCATTGCCTTGTGGTTTGTTGAGCTGCTTGATGTATGGAGCTCTTGTACTCAGCCGATCTGTGCAAAGTGGAGCAGTGATGTGGCAAGTCCAGAACAAAGCACAGGGAAGGCCCTTGTGACTTTGCCAGATGTTATCATTACCTCTCTTCCCAGTTCAGGGGTGGAAATTCTGAAGCAACTCTTTTTCAACAGCAGTGATTTCATTTATATCAGGATACCTACAGGCTACCTTGATATCCCTGAAACTGAATTTGAGATTGACTCATTTGTTGATGCTTGTGAGTGGACAGCATCTGATGCTCAGAGTGGTCGCTTTCAGCTACTCCAAGGCTGGCTACATTCCCTAGTCAAAGACACCAAGCTTCATTTACAAAACATCCACTTACATGAAACCAGCAGGAGTAAGTTAGTTCAGCATTCTACCACCAGTAAAGACAAAAAGAGGCGGCCAAGGAAAAGGGAATCCATAGCAGAACAAAGGAACCGGTTGAGAGGAAGTTCAGACAAAGATGCCGAATACATCAGGGAACTGAGGAGACACCTTGCCTTTTATCCAAATGCACGCCCTGTGCTTAGTCTGAGCAGTGGGAGCTGGACATTAAAGCTGCCTTTCTTTCAAGAAATCATAGGCCCTTCGTTGAGAGCACTCTATGTAGTACGGGACCCTCGGGCCTGGATCTACTCTGTTTTGTACAAAAGCCAGCCTAGCCTTTACTCCTTGAGGAAGATTCCACAGCGCTTAGCCAGGCTGTTTCAAGTGGAAGGTAGGAAAGAAAAGTGTAGTTTAAATTCAGGTTATGCCTTTGAATACGAATTGCTGAGGGAGGAACTCTCCAATTCGAATTCAAATGCCGTCTCTGTGATGTCCCATTTGTGGCTGGCAAATACAGCAGCAGCCCTGAGACTCAACGGGGATTTGCCGCTGGCAAATTACCGCCTGCTCAAGTTTGAAGACATTGTCAACTTTCCCCAGAAGATGGCTGAAACTGTCTATGCCTTCCTCGGCATCCCTCTGTCTCCTGCTAGCTTAAACCAAATATTATTTGCCACGTCCACTAATCTTTTTTATCTTCCATATGATGGAGAAGTCTCCCCAGTGAGCATCCAGGCTTGGCAGCACAATATGCCTCGGGAGGAAATTAAGCAGATCGAGGACATCTGTTCAACTCTAATGGACCGCTTAGGATATCCAAAGTTTACTGATTTAGATGCTGCAGGTCAGCAGTAGTTTGCACTAAGGATTTCCAGGCTCTTCAATTTGTAGATAAGAATCTGGTTTATTCTTGTAAAATGTCTGTACAGTCTGTTAAACTTGCAGAGAGAGATTATTTTACATGAAATGAGATATTTGGTCTAGTAAGCCTCCCCCCGCCACACCCTTGCATTCCAAACAAAAACTCGTAATTACTGCTGCTGTCTTTGAAAATAAAGCTGTGTGAATCTTTACATTCTTTTCCAGATGGGCACTGGAGAGCTCAGGGGATTGTTAATAGGATAAGGTACCTTTCATTTCTAGGCTATCAGTATGAATCCCAGCCAGGCAGGGAGTTGCCAAGTGTCGCTGCTGTCTGCTGGTTATTTGGTGGCCAACATGAAATCAGTTGGGAGGAGGCAGGACTCAGCCCTGGTTTTCTAGGAACGACTGCTGTATCACAAAGCAGACTTCAGATTTGGCAGCAATTATCTCCCCTGGGTTAGATTTACTGGCACGTTATGTCTACTTTTAACTACTCCAGCAGTGCTGAGAAGCTGTAAACGCAATGTAACCAGCCAGTTAAACTATGTTTATGATTGCCTAACATCATTGGAATGACAGAAGACAGATCCCTACAAGCACACACACACACAGACACACACTTTGGCAAGATTTCGATGTCCTTTTGACAGCCTTAGCAAAAGACACCAAGAACCAAGCTGACATGGAAGCCGAAGAGTATTTTGTTATGTGTTTTCTATAGGGAAGAAGAGAGGTCAGTCAGATCTTTTTCAGGATAACATTCCCTTCTGTAACCATTATGTGGTTTTTTTTAAAGGGGAGCAGGGAGAGAACTTATGGAAAATAATGGCAGCTTTGAGATTATTTTGTTTTCTTTAGCACCTCAACTTATTTCTTGGTTACAAAATTTGCTCTTCATGGAGGGGGATTGCTTTGATCTACCATGAGGTGACCTTCTGGTATAGTTGAGCATCTCTGGACTAGGCTAGGGTTCTAGATGAAATCTGCATGAGAAATTGCAATCTGGATGAGACAAACCCTGTAGTGATGCATTGTTTTGGGTCACCTAAATGCTCTGTTCTTGGACTGCCTGTGTGGATAGAGATCTCAGACCAACACTGGCTTTATATGGGCATGCAGATTACCTCTCCTTTCTCTAGAAGATCTTTTTCTGTGCCATTGAGTTGTTGCAATCTTCATAGAACATATTCTGTGACAAACTTTCAGTGTAGTTTTCCAGAGTGAGGTTTTTGATTTATGCGCGCGCACGCACACACACACGCACACACACAGTGACACTCTATAGCCTGCAGACATTGAATTCATTTAATATATGGAATTTTGTTGCCACATGTCTTCATCAGTATTTATTCATTATTAGCAAAGTAGTTAGAAGGGATGGTATATCAATACAGTGTCTTGGTTGACTTAAATCTACTGTCTGGATTCACACAGTACAACAACCCACATGCAAGATGGAGTATGGGTTCAGTGTGGATTGTCATTGAAGCATGGATGGTTGTGTTGTGTGAACCCAGCCACATGAATAAATTATGGATGTAAACCATGAACAACTCATGGTTCACAAAAAAAATGTGTCCCCTTCATGGGTAGTTAGTTAATGGTTAATCCAGGGTTTGTGTGTGACTGGGTAGATATGATACCCATATTTCCAAAGCAACCACAGTTCAAAAAACCACTGCAGTCAACTTTTATCAGAAAACTGCTTTGATCTGTAAACTTTAAGGACATTATTTTAAATCTGCTAGTTTTGGTTTTTATTCTGAACTAGACTCAGACCCTAATTTGGATCAAAACCTGTGTGTGTGTGTTAAACTTGGGAATGGAGGAATATTGCATCTACTGAAGAGGTTAAAAAAAGGTGTAGCTTTTTATTTATAGTACTGTCTGTTATGCTCTAAGAATGTCTTCACACCTCAGCTCAGACTCCCTCAACTTGGTTTTCTCATTGGAATCAAGTATATGCACATGACAGAACATTAGCTACAAATTATCACCAGGAGTGTGTCTGGTTTATACATTTTCTAGATTTTTTTTTTAATTGAACATTTAAAATGTTCATGGATTTAAAAATGTAAATTAAAACTTTAAAATGTTATATATTAATGAGAGAGAGACAGAGAGAGAGATTTTAAAATTTGAAGACCAGCTTCCACCACAAATAGGAATGTGTTACAATCACACTTAAAAGCTGAGCCAGGACCAACCAGAAACATGGCCAGGCCTCTATGTGGGAGCATGGCTTAACAAACATTGTCTGTATTCCACAAACAATGAAATCACATAATAGACATCACAGCTTCTTTCATCTCATCTTTCATACTGCTATTGGCTTGCAGCTAATCAATAAATATTGCTTCCTTGATCTGTCTCCTTTGGAGGCTTCGTTCACCTGCCAGCACAGAGAGTTTTGCTGTAGCCAATCAGTTGACATGTTTCACCCTCATATGAAGGAAGCAACGTCAGTAACTGACTGAATGTAGAAAGCAGAGGGTAGGAATGAAATTATTCCAGTGAAAGGATGTGAACTTTGGAATATCTCTGGGATCTGTACTGAAACCAGTGCTTTTCAGCTTGTTCATGGATGATTTGGTGTATGGCACTAAATTACCCAGAATTCCCCAACCTGGTGGCCTTTAGAGGCATTTAGACCACAACTCCCAAAATTCCCATCCAGCTGGACCACTGACCGGGGAATTCTGGGTTTTGCAGTCCAAAAGTGTATGAAAGGCACAAAGTTGGGGAAGGCTGACCTAGGGTGATTCCAAAGAGATTCCAAAAGCATCTTTCCAATCTGGATAGATGACATCAAAATGGCAAATGTGTAGTGTAAGTGATACAGGTTGCAACAAAAACCTCCCAACTGGCAGTGACTGACAAGAAAAAGGTCTACTTCTCATTGTGGTGGACTATTCGAGGAAAATGTTGACACAAGATGCAGTTGTCATTTGGCAAATTATAGGCACAACTAGGAAAGACATTGAAAATAAACTGCCAATGTCATACTACCCTTATACAAATCTATGGTGTGATCACACTTCAAATACTGTGTCACTATGCCCCCCCCCCAAAAAAAAAAACGGATACTGATGAGTTGGAAAAGAAATGAAGAAAGGGGAAGCTATATCGTTCAGTGGTTCCCTTTGAGGAAAAGATGCATCCTCTTGGTCTGTTTAGCTTAGAGAAAAGATGGGTGAAGGGAGACACGATAAAGGGAATAGTGAGTTGTTTTTATCCCTCTCTCATAACCTAGTCATTCTGATGAAGCTGACTGATAGGCTGTTCTTTCCAGAAGTACAGGGCAGATACTTCTTTGCACAGTGCATAGTTCAGTTATGAAATCACCTCCCCCAGCATGTGGTGGCAACCAATGTGGGCAGCTTGGAAGGAAGATTAAACAATTTTATGGAGGATGGGTCTGAAAACTGTGTCCTGCCTCCAGTTATCAGAGGCAGCGTGCCTAGGTACATTAGTTCCTGGGTCGATTGAATGAAAGGGTAGTGCTGTGTCTGGCTTAGGGCCATCCCAAGGACGGCTGGTGGGCACTGTGAACAGAATGCTGGACTGGATGGAGAATTGGTGTGATTCAGTTTGGCTCTTCTTACATTCCTGTGAAAGTGCTGTAGGCCTAAATATATGATTGGGAAGAAGGTGCATACCAATTTGGCTTTGCCCCTGAGAAGACACTAGCACACATGTGCGCACACACAGGAAAGCAAAGTTGATGTCCATCTTACCACGTGATCAGCCATTGTATGCTTGTAGGAATCCAAACCATGTTGAGTCTTCTCCATGTTCAGTTGTTTAGTCAAGGTTTTCTTACATGCAGGCATTGCACTAGAGGTGTGTGCACCACATGCTTCCATTGTGTGCACGTGTGTGTTCAATAAGGAGGAAAATGCTCTCTGGCAACTGTGCTAGGCAGTGTGTTTTACTTGTGTTTTTCACCTCAGATATGATCAAGAGACTTTTGGGTCATGGCTGCCATCATATGCATGTGTACTAGGGAAACTAGCATTTCTAGGGAACTGAACTCATTAGAGGCATGCTGAGGGGGCATGCTTAAGATCATGCATTCAATACTAATTGGGAGGGAAGAAACAATCTCACTGAAATCACTGCGCATATGTAGGACCAAGTGACTTTTTTAGTTCAATTCTGTGGCTACATGTGCATAAAAACATGTTGTATTGGTTTATTTTAATGGGACATACTGGTTAGACCATGATTCTGAGGAATAGGAAGAGAGACTTGCTTTGTTTTTCTATTTCCACAGAGGGCCACACCCATAATGAGCCCTATGTTAATTTATTTTTAAAAAGTGATAAGATTTTCTAAGCTTAGCATTAATACAGTAAATTTAATTTATAAAGACTGATGAGTGATGTTATCCTTATTCATATAGGGTCTGTTAGAAGAATCAAAGGAGCTGATCTCTACAGGATGGGCTCACTATTGTTGGTGCACACCTACAATAAAGAGGGTTTAAAAAAAACAACCCTTTTTGCTGGTGTTGCCTGCCTCTTGGACTGAGGCCAGACAATTACCAAAGAGGGAATTTTGTTTCGTCTTCGCTATTTCTTCAAATCTTCACTTTTTCCTTATGTGTTAGATCCTAGCTGATAATAAATGATATAAAATCTTACCAATTGTGTTCACGTACAGGAAACCAGCTTTCTTCTTTCTTAACATGCACTAAAATGTTCATTTGTTTTTTTAGATTTGGTCATGGCTCTTCCAGACTTCCAAAAAATAATCTCTCTTCTCTGTGCTTTTTCCAAAACACTGACTGTATTTTCATAATTTATTTTGTTTCCTCTTCTTTAGAGAAGTGTATGTAGTATACATGTTTCCAGATGTGTAAATTATAAGCCGTTCATGATATTATCAGAGACATCTGTTTCCTTCTCCTTCTTCTCCTTCTTTTCATCTTTTTTTTAAACAGTCTGTCATTTTGTTACAGATAAAGTTGCTATGGAATATGCTTCCTTTTATTTGCAGGAATCAGAATCAGAGCTTGGTGCTATGAAATCTGCCAGTGGAGCAACTGCAATTTATTTGGTGACAAAAATTAGCCACTGTCACAATTTAAAGAGTTTATCGCAGCAGACAGATTTCCTCCTGGTGATGTTGAATGCTTTGGTGCTATGTCTCCTCTTTCCCAGTTTCAGCCACTGTTAACGTGCTGCAACATTCTGTGATCTCTTGGTCTGACCTAGATAAAAGTAGCTCTTCCCAGCCATTCATTATTATGTCAAAATGTGCCTCTAGCCTGATAAATCTGTTGATGCAGTTTCACTAACGGTAACTTCATTGTCACTTGCCTTGGATTCGAAGGCAAACTGGCAGCCCTCTCTTTTTTTCTTTCTTTCTTTCCATTTCTCCCTCCTTCCCTCCCTCTCAAGGCTTTCCTCTGGCTACATACAATGTTGCATGCTAAAGGAAATGGCAAAGTGTATTTACGTTCTCTGATGTGTCAGTGAAACTTGGATCATGATTCTTCTGCGTGTGGAACTGCTTTTCTCTGTGTCTGTCCTCCTCTCCTGTTACAGAGTGTGTGTAAAAGGGCAGGAGGGGAGAGGGCTCATTCCATCACACTCTTCTTTAGTTGCTCAAGCCAATCCCTGCTTTTCGGGCCACTTTGCTGACACCCAGTGCCCTTGTTTGAATTTGACAGAGCTGCCTTTGGAGGATCAAGCTTTAACATAAAGCATTTGCTTTCAGTTCTGAAGATTTACAATCCTGAATCTGATTGAAACCAACAAAATGGCTGGCCTCTGCTGGCCCTTTCAGGGCAGCTGATGGTCAGAAATTGCAAATTCCAGGAAGCTTGGGAGACTGTAAAGCCAGTACTGTTTGCTAGTGGTATTCTTCAAACAGAAAGGGTTTATGAGGTCTGTCCCACAGGCTATGATCTTTAAAGATATTCACCTTGTTTAAAGAAATAGAAATAACCCTGCTGTTTCTATCCAATAGGTAAATCCTGGAATAAATCTAACATTGTTCTGGCATTAGTAAGTTAGCTTTCATTTAAGGCACAGCTTCATAGCATTAATTTGGGGAGGATCAAATGTTTTCCTGCAGCATGAATCATCCTTGCAATATCTATATGGTCCAATAGTTTCTCTCTCTCTCTCTCTCTCTCTCTCTCTCTCTCTCTCTCTCTCTCTCCACAGGGTGGATTGGGACTACCATCAGGCCTGCATAAGCTATGCAGCCTGCACAGTTGTCTTCCCAGTAAAGTGATAGAACTGTCCCAACAAAAGTGGAACATACCTTTTAGAGATACTTTACATACTAAAAAAATCAATGCTAATTGAAGTATGCCATATGGGTGATATATTACCTTACGTCCCTGTCAAAAAACAAAGCAACCAAACAAAAATATAGCCACTTCCTTGTCACTATCCTATTTTAAAGGAGACTGTGACAGCCAGTTATCATGGCCTCCTTTGCACTGAAAACAGGGTGGATGTACTTTACTGAAAGTGTGAAAGGCTCAGTGCCCTGAAGAAAGTAAGGGCATAAAAGAAAGAAAGTGTGCATTGAGAGAGCCTCTCCCCTTGTGAGCTTTAAAGGGGTTCTTACTGGTTGTCAAACTGGTGATTGCAGAAACTGGCTGTCGAGTCAGAGAATGTGATATCTGGGGGGAAAGCAGGTAAAGTGGGGGAAATGCAATAGCAAGTGATAAAAGTACGGGACCATGGCAGGTGATGCCTAGCCAGTGATAGTTGCCCCAAAGTTCTGCCTGAGCATTGGTGGGGCAGCTGGCACTGGTGGTGAACTTGGCAAAAGCAGCCAGGGGTTCGGCCACTTTTTCCAGGTGGCTTGCTGAAGGCTTCCTTGCACCCATGATGTGGTTGGTCACCCATGTTTGGATGACATAACCTATCATGGGTAAAGCAAGTCATGTGTTGTAAGTGTGGTTTGTTGGCCACAATCATGCCAACTCGTGGGAAACAGAATGGGTTCATATGGCATGACTACTCACTGTTTTGTCACCCTCACCGGGTTGTCATATTGTACAAACCCCATCATCCTTGTGTGAAGCAACACAGTAAGAGTGTTGTGCAGCAGCTGTTCAGTGATATCCTTAATTTCAAAGCACTGTATTTGGGGGGGGGGTACGGGGGCATTATACTATATAAAAAGGACAGAACCTCTTTTAAGCCATGAGTTTGACTGCATTTTAGCGAAACTCTTCAGGCCCAGATTCCAGTAGTGGAGCCAAAGGCAAAGCAAATAAAACCAAAATATTAAAAACGCCAGCCTATTTTAGCCTGAAGTTGTTACTGACCATTACTAAGCCTTAGAAAGGATTGGGGGTTTTAAATATTGAGTTGGCACTGCAGAATCATTGGGAAACTATCAGACAATTGGTCTTTGGGTGAAAGAGTTGAGGCCTTTTGAAATTTGGAGTTTTACACTCATGTCCTACATAAACTTCATGATAATAACAAGAGGCACAGTTACCCCTTTGTTCAATTCTTACTCAACTCACTATAATAGGGAATTTCCCACTGGCTTATGCCCAAGGTCTAAAATAGGTCTGTACTGATTTGCCAAACAAAATGCAGCCCATTATTTCTGTATAGCATCTCATGTATGGTAGCCCCTTAAAATGCTTGTTTTGGCTGCCTGAAACAGTTCGAGCACCCTGCAGCTTTCTGTACATAGCTGCTGTGTTTGGATTGTTGGGTCACCACTGATGAAATTTCTAAGCTGGACTGATTCTGAATTACCCAATAGCTTACTCTCATGCACAGAATATGTAGTTGTTTACAATTCTATTCACTACATGGCTTAATTTTAAAAAATCATTCAAAGCAGTAAAGAATGAGAAGCTGGGCTGAGAGGTTGTATTGAAATAATAGAGATAGGTAATATTGGAAAAATCTTAATAGTGGTTTAGAAACCACAAAGAGAAGAATTTGAAAGCAGTATAGTACAATTACCCTTTGCAAATGGACACATGATTGCCTTGCAAAAGAAATGATGTCAATGAAATCAAACAGGAAGAATGTTTCGGTCTGGATCTGATTTTCTTTTTCCTTTGTGTGTGTGTGTGGGGTGGGTGGATGGGTAAGTGGGTCATAAAGATATTAAATACAAAAGACTAGCTGGAAGGAGCTAAAATGGGTTCAGTAAAAAGGGTGCAGTACTAGCTTTTAGGCTGTAGTCCAATACTCAGTCACCGTGAAGGAAAGCCCATAGAATTTAAGGGTCTTACTTCTGAGGAGACATGTATAAGATGGTACTGTGAGGGTTTTCGCAGTAAACATTCCCTTAAACTATCTCTTATTTTATTCAAAAAAGTATGCAATAATTCTGAATGTCTTTGTAGATGGAGAAAGCTGATTAGCTCATCAGTCCAGTGGCACCAAAAGTAGGGGGGATCATATGATGATGTATCTATTTGTATCTAAATATTCCCATTAATTGCTGTATTGCTGGAGTGGATACATAGCACCTGAGCCAGGGCGTCTGATGCCCACTTCTGGCAGGCTGTTTTCCTATAGAAGAAGGAAAATGAAGTTCAACTAGGGACCCAGATTACAGAATCACAGCCAAAGAGTTTAACTGAAGCTACTCCAAACGGATAATTCTTGTATGATTCTTACATGATTGAGCAAGGGTACAGAGAAAGGAAGAATCACTAATCTATTATAGATGATTTTTAGAATCCTGGTTTCCTAAAGTCTCATTTTGACCGGTCAGATGACTATTACATATTCAGACTCTATGTGATTATTTGCTGCATTTAATCCCACTTCTCAGACAAGTGTGATCTCACAAAGTAGTGCACATCAATATCAATTCAGAGAGAAAGCTCTGTCATCAGGCTTACAAAACTAAAGAGACAAGACTCAAAAGGGAAAGGGAGTCAAGGGAAAAGGAGGAGGAGGACACCAAGTCTTTCAAGGTAGAATATGGTGCTAAGCTGTAACAGGGTATTCAAATGTGCTTTGAGCCAGCCTGATAGTCTTTTGATGATGGAAAATGCCATTTTTCACTGAGCTCACACATTGCAAGTTTCCCCATCCCTATTTGTATTCCACAAGCAAACTAGCATTACAAATATCCAGTCATCAAGGACAAGCCTCTAGTTGGAGGTGCACATGTTATTCCTTTACCATTGACCCCCTTTTCAGCCATTGAAAGAAAACATAAGCACGTTATATTATTAATTTGAATTAATCGTTCCTAATTAATAATACTTAAACCTTTAGCTGACAAAAATCCATGTCTTCTCATTCTGCTTGCATGAAGCTCTTGTTTCTCAGGCCAATGGATAGGGCCAGAGTTTTATCCCTCTTCACTTCTGGACTGCCAGCAGGGATACTGTCCGTTGTAGTGGGGTGTGGCAGGGTAAACACACTTCTTGCAACAATGCTTCTATGGCTGATGTATGGGCCAGCTGGTCTCCTGCTTGGCAAGATGTTAATCCTCAGAAGCAGGTTTTGGCATAAGACAACTTCCCATGCTTCCGCTTCATATGCAATATTTCCATGGTTAGCCTAGTTAGAATTATATGGCTCTATTTTGCCCATTCCAGGTGCACTGAGCTGTTACCCTACTCGCCCCCATCTCACATGTGCAAAGGCAATGTTAGCTGCAGATGAAGGAAGTCATTCAACCCCACTGAAGGGCGCCTGGTTGAGGAAGGCTGCTCTAGTTTCTAGAGAGGCACTGACATGACCGCTTCTGTTTCTGCCCCTGTTTCAGCAGCAACCATTCCAGCCTGTTTCCAAAAGTGGGTGAATAAATACTCACTATTTTAACTCAGTCTCAGAAATGTTCCTTTGCTTAAATTTTAGTACTCCAGGTTACTCACGTTTCACTGAGTTCACTCTCAGGGTTGTTGTCATATAATTTTGTATAAAGCAAAATTAAAGGTAAATATTGATCTGCAGTGCAAACAGTTTCAGATTTATTTTTAAGAAACACAAAAGGTTTTGATAGAACTAGTGGCATTTTTCTGGGAGGGTCCTTTATTTATGGATAAATAAAACATATTTTTTCCATATATTCTGGAATGTAGCTAAGCATCTTAATAGTTCCCCATCTGAAATTGATTCTGGAGTTTTCACAAATCTCCAGTTCTCGTCTCTTCTATTTAAAATTGAGCTTGCAAGGTTCCTGGGCCATCTACTAAGGTTTGCACGATTGAATGTTTTGATAATTGGAAAGTTATGCAAGCAGCTGTTCTATGTACTGTTGTCACTGTGTGAAATTCTTTTTCAGTTCTTTAGTCAGATGTACTAGTCTTGTCAATAATTCTTGTTTCTGTTGGCAAAAACATAAGGCTTTTGAACAGTACTTGAGACAAAATGCCATATTATGCTTGGGTGAGTTCAACCAAGATGGAGAATTCTTTTAAAATACAATTTAACATATCATTTTTTAATAACAAACATATGAATGTGGGTTTTGATACTGATACAAATATACCATGGCACTCATTGTATCATATAAATTTATTTTATAAGCTTCATTGATAACTTCATTTAGTATTATTTTTAGTTTACTATATCAGTATTTATTTGCTTGGCAAAGTACACAAATTCCATGTTTTATCCCCAACAGACATGCAGTTAGGACTATTGAGATTATATAAATGGCCCTTTTAAATTGTAAAAATAGACAAGAATTAAGAAACTCAGTGCTAGAGACCAAATCAAGTCCTCCTGGGATACTAATCTAATCCTTTGGGGTTCCAAGGACAACCACAATCCCTTAAGGTAGACCCAAGTCCTTCCTCCCAGTCAAGTCATTTGGCTCCTACCTGAGATGTTGTAGTTTCCTAAGGTTTAGATATTGGCAGTAAGACCTCTAAAGTACAATTTCCTGGCCTTGTGCTGAAAGAAGTTCCTATAATTAAATAATATTTATAGCCAGTTCAGTAAAGTTCTGTAAGGACCAGTCAATATAAGCAATATGTAAGTGAAGATCAGTTATATCTTTATCTGAAATATCAATAATAATTTTGTAGAATTTATTTTTGCATTTATTTTGTAGCACTTAAAAAAAAACAAACCCTTCCAGTGCATTTGCATTTTGGAAATGGACAATAACTAAAGCCCAAACAATCTTCTGTGCTGGTATGGATCACATTATCAGCATATTATTAGGATTGTGCCCAAAGAAAACCTACTGCATTAGACAGGTGGTAACATGCACTTCTACTGATATGAATCATGTTTCTGAATGCTAAAATTAAAATTGTTGTATGTTGTATCTAGGAAACTTGCATCAGGATCAACTACAGGATCCCATAGTCCCTAATCTGAAATTCTTACTAAAGACAAGCAGCTTGAAAAACTAAAACAGCCTGTTGCAAGAAAGTTTAACACATCATATCTCAGACTTACAATTTCAATTGACAAGGCACTGACAGAAGGGAAAACTTCTGGATTTACAGACTTAAGACTTAATTTGGACAACCATCCATAAACTTTAGACAACTTATGCCTCTGGGCATGTACCCCACCTAGTTCTTAAGAATGTTCTTCTAAGCATTGCAAATTCCACTCTTGGGATCCATTTGGCATCATGACTACTGATAAAGATGAAAACTGAAATGTTTAACACCACATATATTTTAATGCTATTGTATTATTAATCTATCTCTCATATCTGTGTGGATGTGCACATGATCGGGATATTTCCAACTTTACTTTCACTGGTCTAGTAAGTGGGGCACTGTATCCTCAAAGATTGGGGAGAGAAGATTTGGAATGCAAAAGGAAGCAATAGAAACATGTAATGGAAAAGCTAGACGAGGTTTTTTAAGTTACCCACATGTGCATTTGCTTTTAAGCAGTTCAACTGGCATGACCCAAATCCATCTCACTGCCAGCAGAAAAGCTCAAACGATTGCACTGACCTTCCAAAAGAAATATTGAGATCATGTGGAAATAATCTAACCTGGCCTTTTTGTGTTTCCAATGCAACCACAAAACAATTTTATAGCTGAAATGTTGTGCAGCTATGTTTCCCCCCTCTTCTTTCCTTTGAAAAAGAGCCAGGAGTCTTTTTGGAACAATATCAGTGAAAGCAGGGTTAGCTTCATAATGGAATATCCTTTGAATCCTGAACTGGATGTAGGTTCTGGGATGGAGCCTGACAAAAGGGATCCGAACATCATAACATATGGGTATTAGATACAATTCACTGGAGGGCTCCCCTCCAAAAACTTCTCTGAAATTAATGAGAGTTAGTTTACCTACTTTCCTGAATCTGTGCACAGACAGAACACTAGTTCATTCTTAAAGTGTTTAAAACAAGCTCCTGGAGAACAACACATGAAACCATTTACTTAGAGACAATATATCAATACATTGTATTTTGTTTACATAGTGACATCTAGTAACCCTCTCCTGGAATACTTCAGTTTAACATCTGCCATAACACAGAAGATTTTACATTTCTGAATACTTTCCACCAGTTCATGTAGCAGCCTATGTTATCTCTTGCATTTTAACACAAAATCATTAATGGGAAATTTTACTAAAAGCTAGTTTTATTATGGAGAAAGAGAATTCTGTGCTACTAGATAAATAATAGACCATGTAATCTTATTATACATAAGGAGTATACATTTTATTTATTAATACATGTTTATATAAAATCAAGGCCATTTTATGTATCAATCAAGGCCATTCATTGCACTGTGCATTGAAAATGTTCCTCTGAGCAGATTAAGTGGAATGTGTGTTTGTATGATCCTACTAGCTGTAGTGTTTTTACTTGTTGTTGTTGTTAGTTGCAAAGTCGTGTCTGACCCATCGCGACCCCATGTTAAATATTTTACTTGTTAGATATTGTTAAATTACTTCTTATTTTAATTATATTTTAATTGTATAATTCTTAATTTGTTACCCACCGAGGAAGACTTATGGCTAATAGGGCAGGATAAATTCCAATAGATGAATAAATAGTCATAAAACAATACATAAACCAGAAAGAATTAAAACTGAAGAAAAATAGAAAGACAGCGCAATTATACACCCTCAGTTTTGCATACATTTGACATCAGACTCCAATACCAAACATTATCTTATGGATAAATTAAACATTTCAGGCCCAATGAAGTTTCTTCAAAGCTAAGAGTTAATAAGAACTCCAAAACTTCCAACCCAATGGCTGTCAGACATCCAGCTCTACTCCCATAACATCTGGGCAAAAGAATGTTTTATGACTTGGAGCAAGGCTCTGTGTAACTCCCAAATCTATATAACTTTCTCAGCCACGGAGTTGAATCCAGTTGTGAGTCATACATAAATCTGGCCCATTGAAATTAAGGAGATTTAAGAGACTAGGATTCTTTGTCTTGCCATCAGAGCTTCTCACTTCCTTTAAATAGAAATGTTTCTTCTTCTTTTATGTTATCTTTTGTAGAGTTCTACCATTTTCATACAATACTTATAGCCAGACATGGAAACAGAGTTCTGAAACTCCATGATTGGTTCAGGAAATCTCAGAGCCCCAGAAGACCTAGGAAGAACATATGTTCTCACTGCAGGACTTAACAGGGGCAGAGGGCAGAGGGAAAGAAAGTAGATTGTCAGGTGTTTTGAACTTCAATTCCCTGTATTCCTGACTATGAGCCATGCTGGCAGGGGCTTCTGGGAAATGATGTCCAAAGTATCTTGGGACCTACTTTCTGCCCACTCGTGCTCTAAAGGACATATGACTTGGGAGTTTTCCACGCTGTTTCTTTTCTTTCTTTCTTTTTTCTTTTTGCTTTGTGTGATTGTTTTAGCTCTTTTATCCATTTATCAAGTATAGCAACTATAAGGTTCTTACTGCATCTGCATGTTTTCCAGCTTCCAGACAAAATGTGGATTGTGCTAATTCCCTGTTGTTAAAAGCAACTTAAAAACATTGTATGACAAAACTTGCATTGAGGGATGTTTAATGGATTATAAGGGTATGAAACATGCTGTCAAAGAAAGGCATGTTTCTTTCCCCTTCAGGAAATGAGCAACTTCATCATATACTGCAGTGGCTGGCTTACCCAGCATTTCGAATCTTTCCTATTTTAGTTTGTCCCTCACCACAGGGATGCATTTTATCCGTTTGGAAAGGGCAGAATGTTCACAAATGAGAAAGATAGCTGAGGAATTCTGTTCAAGGTCCTGAAGTTATTATTCGCTTCAAGTCTTTAGAAAACATATGCAAGTTAAGGGAGGGAGGGAAAGCTTCAGATCACTACTCAGAATGTCACTCCACTTTAGCAATGAAGGACCAATACTCCTACCTTTTTGCAAAGTTTAAAAAACCACTCAGAATTACAAATAGCAAAATAAGTGTAAACGACAACAGCAACAAGAAAGTATTGTATTGTACTGACTCATATTTCAGGTTTAATTACTAACAGTCAGTCTTGCAGAACAATTCTACACCTATTTTCTCAGTAGTACGTCTTATTGACATCTATTGTACTTTCTCCCATGTAAGTATGTAAAAACACTGTTATCATTATCATTTTATTTGTAATTGGTCAGGGACATTATAGTCAGTATGTCTCATGACAAAAAGAGCAGCGTGGGGCAGAATCCAGTGAGGCATTTACTTTCCCACTGATTTTTATTTTATTTTATTGATTTTGTACACCACAGCTTCTGTTGCATAAATAGTGGATACCACCTATTTTGTTGCATGTGCAATGGTGATTCAGCACTTTCAAGAAGAAGCTCTGAAACTAGCAGAAATACTTGTTTCTCAATAGGGACATATCAGTGGACCTCTCCATGAAAGCTCTGCCCAGCCTGCCTTTTTCTAGTACAAACATTTCTACTCATTTCTGGTTGCCCCAGAAGTACTAGGTCTTGATTTCACAGTAAGTAGAGGCCACTTGAGGTTGAGCGTTGGTGGGGTGGAAGAGATTGGGGAAGAAACACTCCATTGGATTCTGAAGTACACATTAGAAAAGTGTGAAAACCAATTTCATAGTAAGATGTAATAAAATAGCACATTGAAGTGGTGTGAACAGCCCCTTAGAAGAGCAGCATGAGATACTAAGCAAAGCAGAATGAAACTAGAGGGTCCTCAGAAAGAAGAGGGTTCTCAGAAATCAATTTTCTGATACATTTTTAAGGATATTGTTGTTTTTCAGTGTTGCAAACTATTCACATGACCCATATCTTGTGGGTATCTTACCATAGAATGACTAGCAGAAATTGATACCAGTTTGTTTATTTTAAACTACCTGCTGTGTTCCCCATCCTTTCTCTCTTCTTATGTTCCTGTAATGCATCTCTCTTAATTTGGATTGGATATCTTGAGTGTGGACTTCTGAGGATGTCTTTTCTTCCCACCTGCCTCACAACATGGATCACCTACTTGAGTTTATCTGCTTGTGTTCCTACAGGGCACACGGAGACAAAAAGGGTGCTTCTTGTGGTGGTCGCAGATCTCAGCTGGTTTCTGCCACTTCCAGGGAGATAAACATCTCCATGTTCTGGAGTACCTTCCAGGCAGAGTGAGAAGAGTGGGGGCAGGAACCTACCAGTACTCACCTGATCTTCATTGCTACCACCTATGGTACCAGCATAGCCAGTAGTGCCAGATCATGGAAGCTCTCGAGGGCTCTGAAAAAGTGAAAAACTCCTCCCACATGGACCCTAAATTGGGGTTGGGACCTTGAGAAATTGAGTAACTGTGTGTTAATGGGAGGAAACATTTATTTAAAAGTTACATTTCCTATGAACATTTTTGGGCATGCCCCTTTTTAAATACAGGGTACATCCCATTGTGGCACCTTGAAGTGGGGCTGCTGACTGTCCAAATGGGAATTGGAAAAGTGGGCTGTCACGCTGCCTGTTCCGATCTTCCCAAATTGGTGGGGAAACAATAAGGCTGCAGTGAGCTGAAAATGACTCTGCCCTGTGGCAGGAGGAAGGGGGAAGCCAGTATCACCCAATGAGTGCTTCTTGGATACTCTTGAGGTGGTTGCCCCTGGCAGTGGCCAGGCTTAGCTCAGGAAGTATGGTGAGGGGTTTTGTACTTCTATTGCCAAGCAAGTTGATGGACATATTGTGCACACTGGTCATCCTGGGACCAGACATGACAACAACCGTGGGGAAGACAACACCATGGGGAAGACAATTCCACAACTGTCCACGGGTCCTTGTCTTGCACAGTTTGGAACTGGGTGGGGTACCCCTGGTGGGTAACCTGTGCTAGGTTTGCAGGACACAACAAACTCCTGTTGACTATTGGCTGGATGCCATGTCATTCTGTGAGGGATGTGTATTTGTGTGGGGGGGGGGGGGGGGGATGCTGTGTGAGAGGAATTCCTGCTTTGTCTCATTCAGATCATATTTTATATGAGAATATACAACTAATTTTAAAATATAAATATAAAACTCTAATTTTGTTGAATTCTTAAGTGATTAGCCAGTACAAAATTCCAGTTCAAATGTTATTGTCCATTATCCCCCAGTTCAGTTTGGAAAGAAATGTAGATGGACAATCAGGATTAATTACAACTCTGCAGTATAGTCCAGTGCAATATAATCCAGTGCCATACAGTTATTCCCCATCCTGCAGATTAAATCCTGTGGCAAGTTTGCAACATAGTCCACTGTTATTTTACCTTAGTGCAGGCTACAAAGCAATGATGGGAGGGAGAGGGGGCTTGCACATCCTGTCAGCTAAAGACCCCATTTAGGGCCCATAGGACTGTTCTCTAAAAGTCTTCAATTTGAGATTTTTCCCAAAAAACCCACAAAGGTTTTCTTTTGTTCTGGAGCATTGTTCCAGTAAAAGGAGTATAATTGGGACATTGTTTTAGAGAATGGAAGTTCTGCCAGTGAATTTACTGGCACTGGTAGCTGAGTTAAGATTGTTGTGTGAAAACCCATAATGGGTGTTTTTCATTGGCTCTCAGTCTCACAACTTTCTTATTTCTTTTTAGTTTATAGTGTGTGAAGTTTTTATAACATTGTATAAAAATACTATTTATGTCAGCTGCTACACAACACTGCATTCTCACAAATGCAGTGATTATTTGTGTAAGGGATTCACTACTGTTTTGTCGTTGTAGTTTCAGAGGGAAAATGGTAATTCTTTTTGAAAGATATAAGGATCCCTTGCTTCTGAGTTAACCAATTGATTATATTTTTATTTGAAATGTTGTGGGGTTATTTTATAACTAACAAAAGAGGTTGCTGGTTTGGAAGCTGTTAGTGATGAATGAGATACAAAATGGATTCTTTTGGCACTCAAATGACTTGAATCAATACTGAATTTATGTCTGGTAGGTAAAGCTAGGATCATAAATAGGTAACAGTGCTATTTTATTGTATGTCTGCAAAAAGCTTAGTGTATCTCAATTAGTTTCACATTATATAAATCAGACTTGCTGTAAACCTTCCATCAGTAATGTCCATGCTCAAAACTCAGAATTCATGCATGGTAAAACTCCCAACATACTGGGATGGTACAGCAATCACTGAAGAAATATCTCTTGGTGCTTGGTTCTCACATCTATTCAGGAGCACATAGAAGCATCAATCACATAAAGTTGGATTGATCACACCAGAAGTACTCCCCTTTCCATTTGGCCTTTGTAGATTTTATGGGAAGGAACAATCTAAGAACTGGAGATCAAATTTTGATGGTTGGTTGGAAGGCTGGAGTGTAAAACAGACATATATCTTTAGAGGTATATATACTGAAACTCCAGTTGGTTGGGTTCCTACTTCCTTTTTATCAGTGTAATAGACTCTGTGTCCCTCTGACAGGGCTTTTCCACTTATTGCTTTGGCTCTGCACCCCCAAAAGACCGTTCTTGAAGGTTAGGGAGCCTTGGAGATATGATGAATGGGCCTGGAGGGGAATTAACAGACCACTCTTTACCTGAATGAAGGAGCACCTTAGGATCCAAGCCATTGGGCATATGTGTTTTCCATCTCTATATAAGAGCAGGTATGGCATGGTGGTTGGAATATTGGACAAGAGATCCAAGAGATTCAGGTCCTAATTCCAATTCATCCATGACAACAGTGTGATTTTAGGCCAGTCACTCACTCTCAGCCTAACCTACCTTAAAGGGTTACTATTGGTGCGAGGATTAAATATGCAGAGAACTATGCAAGTTCTCATAAGAAGGAAAAAAGGCAGGATATAATGTAATGATAGTAATATCTATTTGTTTAAAGGAAATGATGTGGCTCTAAATATTTAAAAGCATATATCTGAATAAAGTATAATTATGTTAAAATTTGTGTATTAAAAATTTATCAGTAAACACAATAATCAAATAGTTATTGAGCCATAGAAAAATGACATACATATCTAAAAAACACTGGCTCTAAGGCTATAAGGATTCTTAATAGTTTGTTTTTGGCATTATGCTATAGCTTCCTCCAAGCCATGACTTTACCATTGTCATATATCACGTGGCTATTACACCTGCAACTCCAATCCATTTGTGTATTTATGTATCCATAGTATCATTCTGGAGCACCTATTAGTGGTAGAATTAGAAGACACTGCTATATGATGGATTGTGTCCTTCCTGGAAGGCCAAACTCAGAAGTGTCACTGTGGGATTCTCATTCAATATCCTGGCTGTTGGCTGTGGTGTCCTCCAGTGTTGCATTTTACCCCTTGTGCTACTTAACATATACATGACACTGCCAGGAAGCATTGCCTGGGGTTTGGGGATTCACCCAACTGTCTATTCTTCTATCCAAGTCCAAGGAAGCTCTCTTGCTCATGCAGTTTAGCATATACAAGAAACCACTGGGGGGAATGTTTGGGTTTGGGATTCACCCAACGCTATTGCTCCTTTTCAATTAAATCTGAAGGTGTTCTGGTTCTAACTCAGTGCCCTGATGTTGTCAATGGACTGGATGACTTTCTATACCAAATCTCTCATGAAACCATTGCAAAAACCATTGAAGTATAATCCTATATGAGCCCACTCAGCAGAATTCCCACCTAACTGAAAAAATAAAAATAAAATAACAAAATGTAGCTATTTTATTGCGGTTGGTTGTTTTCCAAAACTGAATAATTTCAAAAGAACAAGAGTGTAAAGGGATTTTTTTTTTACTTCAACCCATCCCAGGAAGGGAGAAGAGGTAATGCTAAGAATAAATAGCCAAACCATTAAAATTGTCTCACATATAAACAAGTCTCTGAAGAGGAGTAGCAGAGAAGTGGCAAGGTGGAGGGAGAGCATTTTCTAGAAATGAATAGGCCTGGGTTTCTAAAGCACTGTAAATTATCAGTTAGGCCAGAGACAAAAGCTGTCATGCTAAATTACAGTGGATGAGGAAGCAGCACGGAGTTTGCAAGAAAAATGTCAGCATGGCACAGTGACTTTAAACTGATGACAGGTTGGCGTGCACTGTAGGAGCTGGAATATTTATGGAGCTGCAGTGGACTACAAGAAACCTGAGAAGTTTCTTGTATGTTCTTTGCAAACCCTTCTCTTTGGCCACCTTCCATTTCATAAAGGGAAGTAGCTTGTGCTTATTTTCATAGAGAGGTGATCTATTTAAAAATCTATCTCTTGTAGTGCCATTTTAGTAGTTGTTTGATTTTCTCTATTTTTCTTCAGCCAAATCATAAATATGGAGCATGAGGATGTACTCTTAATGACAAACTCTCCTCTTCCTGACAACCCTTGGACATTTTTGTTGCAGAAGTAAAAAGCTGAAATTACTTGTTCCATCTGTGGGTTTCATAGAACTATTTCTTGTACTTCTATAAAGCTATGTTTATCCCATGTGCATAAATTTGAATCAGGCTGATTTTGAATGGTGTGTTAGTATATTTATAGCTGCTGTATCACATCCACATCTAATTCAGAGGAGCCTGCTTTCCTTAATGCCTCTTGCATGTTTTTAACACAACTGTCACACAAACATCACCTCTGATAAACTCAGTATGGCATGTAGGCATAAAAAACACTCCTCTTGAACAGCCCTGGTATGACCATTAGAAAGAGTAGCAGCTCTCTCATACAATGATCTTGGCGCCATGATAGAGACTTTGTTATGATTATATTTTTACTGTCAGGGACTGAAAGACAGTAATTTATTTATTTATTTATCTATTTATTTATCTATCGATTTATATCCTGCCTTTTTCCTACAAAGGGCTCAAGGCAGCTTGCATCATTCTCCTCCTCCATCTTATCCCCACAGCAACAACCCTGTGAGGTAGGTTGGGCTGACAGTCTGTGACTGGCCCAAAGTCACCCAGTTGGCTCCATGGCTGATTTTAATTTTAATTTTCTGCCTCAGATAATGGAGTAACTTGACTGGCTTTGTAGGTACTAAGTACACCTGTGTGCACGTGTGTGTGGAAGTAGAATTTCGTGTTCCAGTTCAGGCAACAAAATGTTCTGGCCTGGTCCTACTCTTATTATTATTATTATTATTATTACTACTACTACTACTACTACTACTACTACTACTACTACTACATTTCTATGCCGCCCCTTGCTGAAGCCTCGGGGCAGCTTACAACACAATAAAATACATTGAATACAATAGCACATAATAAATTACCATTAAATACAAAAAATATAAAAAACTGGGTCCTCAGTGCAAATTCTTCCAACTGCTACAGGAAGCCACATTATTAGCACAGTGAAGGCCTAGCTTGAAGGAGTTGTGTACCTCCCTTATTTTTCTTCAGTTGAACAGGATTGGCTTAGGGTTGTACAGTTCTTCATAAGTAACTGTGTGCCACTCGGAAGGAAGGAAGGAAGGAAGGAGGGAAGGAAGGAGAGCTTAGGATAGTCAGGAATTTGAAACATACGAATCAGAAAGTTGCATTTAATTTCTAAACAATAAAATTCCTAGCACAGCGGTAAAGTAATTCTGAAATGTTAATCTTTTTGACAACAACAACAAAAAAAAATCATTTGCATTTTTGGAGCCTGGGATGAATGAATCAGTCCAGTATGAATAGACTGAATCATCCAAGAGAACGATGAAGCTGATTACTGATAGTGAAATTACTTTTATTTGCACTGTTGGTGAATGGTTGGCAGAGAATAGCACACAAATGCACTTAATTTATATTTGTCATGCACAAGTTACATTTTTATAATTTAACATGCATATTTATTTTTAATCATTTATATTTATTGTATGTACGTAATATTTGACAAATTATATATGAATGTTAATAATGTTTTAAATCAGCACTGATTTGATATTCAAAGAAGAATAACAAATCAAGGGAGTTCCATTAATTCTTTGCTACTCCAGGAGGCATATTCCCCTTTGGAGTGTTTCACTGCAATATTTCGTTTGTCTTCATAACTCTTTATTGGTTAGTTAAAGTAAATGAATGAGGTTGCATATCACAACAATCAACACTGTGCTGTTAACAGGATTTACTTTTTTTCACCACAATCTACCACGCAGACAAGCAAACCTAGCCGGTTTGCCATCTCCCTGCCCATCACTTCCACTGGTGGCATGTATCCCATCAGGGGCTCTACTCAAAATTCATTCCCAAGGTACACCACTCTCAGCCCTTTCTCATTGGTCCACACTGTTGCATGTTCTCTGCACCCCCCGCCATGTCCCTGGGCTAAAGATATCTGTTAATGAATGAATCTGCCCCCTTTCCCAAGGTGACCCTTTTCCATGTCAAAGCTTCTTGATCTACATCCCCTACTAACCCCCACTTCCTTCAGTGAAGATCTACTGAGATTTGACTTTGGGCAGGTGATGCAATCACATCAGTTAGATTTTCCCTTCCCATGTGTGGGCAGGTTCTGCCCTCTGTCTTACCAACCATGCCTGTAGTAAGTGTCTTCTTGCTCCCTGCACCACCATCTTGCAAAGCATCTCCCCTCACCTAACCCCTGCATTCACAACCAGGCACAAGAGAAAACACACCTGCACTATGGCCATTTCTACCACCCACACCTTCAAACCTTTCTGAAGGACAGAGAACCCTGTTAGGCCACTCTATCTTAACCACTCTTGGAGAACATCCTTGCATCCATTCAGAATAGAATTATTTTATTTTATTATTTGTTGTGTTCATATTCTGCACCCCATAGCTGTGAGGTGCTCTGAACACTTTGTATTATAGTAAGAATGGTACCATGGGCCTAGCAGTGGTACTTCCAAGGGGAGTTCTTCGAGATACACTGAGAAATAGCTGTTTGGCACTGCCATGCTTCACCCCTGACTGCATTGGTTGTAGGTTGGTTGGGTGGGGCAGTGTCAACTACCCAGCATTTGTCTTGGCACCCAGTTCCAGGCTCTCTTATAATACACCTCCCCATATCTCACAAATGTTATTCAGAATGTAACCCATCACCATCTTATCCAGCATGATGTTCTCCTCTACATCAACCCAGATGTACAGGGAATGTGACCAAGCTTTCAGCCACAGGGAGATTCGTGCAGCTGTGGTAGTATGTGGTAGTAGCTTCAGTTTTTCTGCTTGGCTATTCTGAAGAAATAGTAGGACACCATCAACCACAGCTGCAAAATTGAAGCCTGGTTACCTGGAATGAGGGACCAGAAAGCACTTTTTCAGGCAAGTTCTGAAGAAACATCTTTATGAAGCTTATGTAGTATAAGCTTATAGTAGCTTGGTCATAAAGCTGACTTTATGACTTGGTTATAAAGTAGATGACTTTATGATGATTTCATCCAGACACCACAGGATACATATCTAGAAACTTTCCCTTTGAGTTCATCACTGCCTGTGGCACCATAGTGTAGAAATGTTTCCATTGGTAGGTTTCCTTGCTCCTGGGAAGAAGGTAGATGATGTTGAAAGTCAGTTTGTACAGGATGATTGTGAGGCACATCCTCAGCTTTACTGAACTTCTCATTACTGCCTTGCCCTTGAATGAGCAGCCAGAAGTGATGATGTCAATGGTGACCCTGGGCATGAAGAAAGTAGCATGAAATTACGCCTTGTCCCAAGCATGGCCAGCATGTCTGGTTGAGCACTGGCAGCCACTATGTATTGCTCTCCTCTCTTTCCTCCTCAAGTCTTGCAATGCTGCCGCTGTGCTCAGAGAACAATGCAAAGGGGAAGAAGGAGCGAGGAAGAGTGGTGGGAGGAATGAGGGGCAGAATGCAGATGTTTTCCTGGTGCATGCTGAAATGGGGGGAGAATGAAGCAGGGGGCCACAGAAGTGCAACTAGGCAGTTGCACAGTAGGAAATTCTATCTATCTATCTATCTATCTATCTACCTACCTACCTACCTACCTACCTACCTATCTATCTATCTATAACATTTCTATGCCATTCCTATAGCCAGTTGGCTCTCTGGACCATTTGCAACATTTAAACAAAACCAACATCACAATAGGATAAAAGAAAAGCAATCTACAATCATGATCAATAAAAACAAAATATATAACCAATAACAGAATATGAAACAAATAAAAATAAAAACTAAATATTAATTAAATTAATTAATCTGCAGTGTGGCTTGAAACAAAATATAATATACAATTGCAACAGTTAAAATACTGACGAAATAAAAAGATTTTAGCACAGCGTGAAAAGATGTAGTCAGCTTTGCAAAGCTGGTTCCACAAACGGAGTGCCATGGGAAACAGCAGACCTTGTCACTTAGGAAACACATTGCACTTTGTGCTGTCACAGATTGCACAGTGAATGCACCACACCTTGAAGTGACAAGACACATGAATAGACAGTAACCATAGCGACAGGGCCAATGCTGCCTCTAGAACCTAACAGGAGACTAAGAGCCAAGAGTTCATCATGAACAAAATGCAAGACCATCCTTCTTCCTACTTCAGATTCCTATATATCAGCAGGAACCTGTACTAATGGCTGCTAACTACAGTACTCAAAGGGAAAGGGGAAAGAAACGGGTAGGGAACAAGAGAAAAGGATGCCAAAGGGGAATTTCATTTAGTCAAGGGAAGCTTGGTATATGATAGGCAACCTTCCTAGACAGCTTTCCTGACCTCCTGAGGCTCATCTATATTTATGCAGCACTGGCTTTCAGAGGATTCCTCATCTCAGTTCAAAATGTCATGGTTACTTTTCAAAGCCCAGGGCTTGTCAGCTTACCTGAAGGATCATGTCTTCCCAGATTTGCTTGCCCAGAACCTTAGATCGTTTCCACAAGCCTTCCTCTGGGTGTTGCCACCTACTGAGGTGGCTCATGAATCCTAAAGAGACAACCTTTTCAGCTGTGATGTATCAGTTGAGGGAAGGTTCAACATAGCCTTCCCACATAGTGGTCTTTTTTTCTGTCAGGTGAAGTACTTTTCATTCTCTGAGGTCTATGAATCTTTCAGTTTTCACTGGTTTTAGGTGTGTTGTTTTATTTTTATATCTTTATACTGCTGCTAGATTTACTTTGGTTTTATCCTGTAGTTTTAAACTTCAACACATGTAGAAGTTGTATTTAATGGTTTTAAATTTTGTAGTTACCCAGAGAGCTGCAGCTATTTGGTGGTAGAGAAATATAATAAATACACTGAATAAATAAAGTATTTTTGATTTATTATTGGATTTAGAAAGAGCCACCATTCTCTTATGTTCACATAGCTTTTGTATACCCAAGTGTAGTCCCATTCATGGCAGTGGCTGATAGATCTTTGAAGAGGAATCTTTACTCTATAGGCAGAGCTATCCCCATTGTTGAACTAAATGGAGAAAGCCACTACTTTCTTGGATTCTCACATGACTGTTTCTGCAGAGCTTTGAATCAGGGTCATTAAATGCTAAACTCCCCATTATAAAAACAGTACAGCCTTAATGATTCCAACCCAGCTGGGCTTGAATAATGAATAAATAAGTGGTATAAAATAATTATGACAGCTTTAAATGGAACATTTGCAAGTCTTAGCACAATTCTGCCTTCAAAGTAAAGCCTGTATATGCAAGCTTTAATTGAGTTTATTACAATAAAATATGGTTACTACAGAAAAGAGTCACCCAACAGAATTGCAATACATTTGTGTCAACAGGAACCAAAAGCTGCTAGTAATTTTCAAATGAATATCAAAATAAAAGTGAAGCAAACTATTAAAAGAATGGTTGAAAGAAATGACAGTTGTAAATGCTCATCATCTAAATCTGTAAATAACCATACAGGAAAATATATGTCCACCTATCTGACTTTCAAAACTATAGCTCTAAGCTTATGAAATCTTGACATTTGAAACTCACCTTAGATACTGAAGAGACCCTGGGGTGTCCACCTCATGTCTATTTTAAGTGAGAATTTTAAACATACATTTGCACACATCTGGAGCCTGCTGTACCACCATCAGTTAATACAGTTTGAATACAGGAGCATGAATAGTCTGAAAATAGAGTTATACAGCTCCTGCCTGCCTTCATGGACTAGCCCCTCCTCAGGTGAATACCGGGCAGGCCATTCCCTCAGGATGCTGTAAGTGTCATCATAGCAGGGATCATGCTAAGGAGCGCCAGTGGAAGTGGCTCTCCCCAGATCAGGCAAGTGCAGCTATGTAACTTTGCAAGGATGCTTTGCTTTACCCAACCATGGACTATTCCAATTCAGATAAAGAAGGGTATGCTTGTTAATTATTTCATTTTTTGGAAGACATATCTAATAAATAGAATATATGAGAAATTTAGGCATCTTTATACATCCTCAAAGTCAGCAACCTTACACATGCAGTGATATAATAAGCACATACGTATGTAGAAGAATTGTGGCATTCTTGCATATTGTGCAAGCAAATGTTTTCATGGTGGTTGCATCAGATGCACATTCCCCTATTGCACTTATCTCCAGTTTTGAGAATATGTGAACTAATGAATAGTTTATACTTGGAATGGGCATGTTGTGACCTTCTAGTAGTTTGGGCCTAAAATTTCTATCAGCTGCAGCCAATGGTGAAGGATGATGAGAGTTGCTGGCCAAAAGATCTGTAGAGCCACAAGTTGCCCATTGTTGATGAACATACCAAAATTTTGAGTCATTGAAACTAAGACACAGAGAAAATGAAACAGAATGGAAATTATTGCAATGGACTCTCCATTTATGTTGTCTGAACAGCTTGAGATGCAAATATAATGTAATAGTTTTTTGGTTCTGAATTACACTATGCTTCTGTCTTGAATGGTAACATCATGATTTAACAGGTGTTAAAAATATTGATTTCACAGAAGAACTTTTCCAGATAGGAACTGAGCTAGAATTCATAAAGGCATTATGATTTGGAATCTGCTGCCATTACTTACCGAGGGATGGATTTTGAATGTTATCCAGTTAATGTTATGATTATCCAGTGGATATGATTCATCCACACTGTTATGATTTATTGGTTTGTGATATTTTTCTAACCAGTAACTAATCTTAAACCATAAGGATGGCAGAGCACAGATAATCAAATGTGAAAATATTTCAGCAATATATAATAGTATAGAGCATTAATATAAACAATGACAATACTCACATTAGTGTGGTTCATTAGGCAAATAAAAGTTTTGAACCTCCATTAAATGGGGAAAAGGTTTGTGTGATCAAATGACATCTTCACTCACTCTGAATGATCAAACTAGTTATCCAGTGTGCATGAAAATAATTAACAAGAGTTAACTGATTCATTTAAAAAACTTAATCTTTCCATTTGTATTACTGGAGACAAATTCCAAGCACTGTCTTGGCTTAAAAAATCAGTACTATTCAAATATTGGGTTTGTTGGTTGGGTGAAGAAGCACAAGAAAAGGAAGATGAACAATACTACAGGAGATTACTTTGTTCCTATTTAGTAAGGAATTTAATTATTTACCAATATATTTTAGTTACTTGAGAGAGGATTTCATCCATGACTGCATCGTTGGTGAAAATTTTTTGCCATTTATCAATGGCTTTTTATGCTCAGCCTGCTCTCTTGATATGTGATCTTCCTGAATTCTCGAATTCTAGATTTGCTATTTTCTTTAAGTGTTTTAGTCTGATCCAAAGTTTAACCAAAGCCCAGATATAATTGCATTGTAAATTGTCCTGAAATAAGTGTTTATGCAAGGTAGCATACATATGCTTTAAATAAAATAATTAATATATAGGCAGATGAAAGATGCATCATATAGCAACATTTCTAGATAGGAATGAGCATATCAGTAGCTATACCAGTGCAATGTAACAAACTGTGTTCTAACTTGAGCATTACCAGAGCTTTACTCTAACTAGAACACTGACACCTATCTTAAGAATTTGAGTACCTAGAGTATTGGATAAGGACTTGGGAGATTTGGGCCCTGGCCCCATGCACCCACAAAGCTCAGTGTGTATCTTTGGGCCACTCGCTGTCTCTCTGCCTAAACCCACAGTGACCGTGTGAGGATAAAACAGAGAGGAAGTAGATCATTCAAGTCATCTTTGTTTCCTGGCAAGAAGAAAAAGGTAGAGCATAAATATAGCACAAAATAAATGCATATCAGGAGAAATAATCCAGCGGAGCATAAATCTGAGGTATCATGGAATGACTAGTTGACATACTTACAGTGGAGGACCAGGCCAGGTTTTAATAGACAGAGCTCAGGCTTTTCATATTCTGTTCACCCAATCAGTCTTACTAGATCACACCTCCAACTCCAATTCATTTCAGTCCATAATCACAATACAGACTTAAAACCCATCAGTTTAAGATGGATAATGACTTGCCCAGCCGCAGAATTTAAAATGAAATCTGGTCATTCCTCAGTATTTCTCAGACATACAAAACAAGTGTTGAATTACACCGGAGCCAGAGAAGCTCTAGCCCCCTCCTCTTCTGTGATGCTTCCATTATCTGCTACTGAGAAGTCTACAATGGGAGTATGAGATTTTCTAAAATTGGGTAGGACCAGGGATCAGCTTGTTGAATTTTCCAGTTTTAATAAAACCTTATTGGCTCCATCAGAGTGAAATGAGAAATCAATCTCATCCTGCAGCATGTCTTAAAATATACAACACTGAAGGTGTCCTTCGCAGTATATTCTATTTGAGAAGAAGTTTTAGTTTGTACTGTTCTAAATGCACAGAGGGTGACAACTGCAGAAGTGAATCATGTGAATTGAAGGAAAACTTTAAATGAAAATTAGAAGCTTTCAAAGACCCTTCAGCTAAGTCAAAATTCTTCAGTATTTTTCAGCAGTTTTGTCAAACATTAGTCTGTCAACAATAAAAAATGCTTCCTTAATTTCCCCCCCTGCAGTGCTGGAACAGTGTGCTTGCTGCATAGAGTCATTATGGTCTAATTGATGCTTAGGTCCAGCAAATAACATATGGTGAGCAATTGATTGTTTCCTGTTGATGTATTTTTTAATTTGCATTGTCTATCAATGACTTTCACACATCATTAACCTTACTCTTGTTTATCCAAATTCTTCCTGAGTTGGCAATCATTTTCAGGCATTTCATCAGTCAATCAAATTCATGTTAATACCTGGACTATCCATTGTGCACTTTTATCATTGTCACAACTTGTCAAGTCACTTTAAAAATTCTGTATAAGCCATTTCTGTAAGGTTCATGAATAATTGCTGTTGCTTTTCACTTCTTTGCCTCTTCTCCTCCCTTTGTCTGTAATCATTGATGTCATGATATATTTAGATTAAAAGTACTCTATTAAATTTCTGTTTTCATGGGCCAAACTGGCTTGTAACCTAAAGGAAAGAGGCATGCAACCCTAATTTCCTAGATTCTTCTTTGGAATGCTTTGGAATGTTCATGTTGGAAAACAGACATTCTGCAAGTGGAAGCAGAACCAGAATTGGTCTTGTGAGCTTCTCTTTTGAATGGCATCCAGCCAGCCATCCCGCTCTCAGTCAGGATGCTCCATTCCATGCCCCTCTCCCTCCTGAGTTTTCTTTCCCCCTTGAGTAGCATTTGGGGACTACTGAGCATGTGTAATCCTCATTGAGCTGTTTTGGGGAGTTGCCTCCTAAGCTTTTTGCTTGTCTGAAGGATTTGTTGTTATTATTTCTGCAGACCACAAGTTTCCCACCAAGCGTGCCATTATCTCTTTTTATGTTGATAGTGCCATTTTGTCCACTTAAGGTTCTACCTAAACTAACTTAAGTGTCATTCATTTCAATGTGTCTTCTCTAAATAGGACTTATACTGCATACAAGTAATTTGGATCCACACTAGAATGAGTTTCCTGTTGGTATATACTCGAATGAGCATGTCCACTCTAAAACGTCATCAGAGTAATGCCAACATGAGAGATGGGTGTTGAGAAGAACTATTTTTGCAGTTTGAGAATTTACAGAGGAACTGTCATTGGATGCATGTGCAGATTTTTGTTGCTTTTGGAGGCTGATTATTGGTTTGTGGCTTGTTTGACCACTTGCTTACTATCTGCTCAATTAGTATATTTGTAAGTAAAGAGACGGTGGTAGCTTTAAACTGGGAGTGGGTATTTTCCATCATTCACCTCTCCATAGCCTTCCTTTGGCATCTTGCAGCAAAGCTGCATCCAAGGTAGCAGGGCTTGAACTCCTCATGGTGTAGTTGGTACACTATGTTCTTCTTACTGCTGTCAAGCAATCATGGCAATTATTTTGTTTTTCCTTCTCTGGAAGATCTTTTTACTGGTGTTGTCAGACATGTGAACTGCTCTGACCTGTGCAAGGCATGATGACTTTTGCACTCACATATTCCTTAGTGCAGCACCAACTTGGACAGCATGGTCAGAATTCCTAATGTGGTCAGCAAGTCCCAAGCAGGAGCAACATAAATGGGAAAATGTCCTGGATAACTGGAGAAAAGGTTTCTTTGCTTGCTTGCTTCTCTCTCTTTTTAGTGATTCACTCCCTCAGCCAGGTGTGCCTGGACTTGTCTTTTCTCTATTACTTCTCAGTGATGTGTGAAGGTCTATCAGACAACAGGGATGAAGTTGTTGTTTTTTCTCCCCTCCAAGAAAATTTGTGGAATGGAAAAGGAGCATGTACCCCTCTCTTTAAGTCAATTTCCATCTGAGCAATGGGAATGACTTCCACTGTCTGCCAGTTTTATTTTGCACCCTTTCCCCATTCCCCTTTTGCAGAGGTGGGAAATTTGCAGAGGAAAAGAAATGTGTATGGGAAATGTTAAGCACCCCCTTTCCGTTCCTGCTTTCATGTAGAGTAGAGGCAAATTTGGGATGGGAAATATTTGAATTTCCCCAAATGCCTGGTTCCAGCTGTAAGTCTTCTTTAAGGAACAAGCATGATACTCAATCTATCCTGTGGTATTTGCTTATGTACAAAATGCTCAGCAAGTGTGGAAAACAACAGTTCTTTGTGGTTCCTCTGAAATTCAACTAGTTTCAATCTGGAAATCAGTAATAAATCCACCTTGTTGCACAACCTAGGAAAGTCTTCAATGTGCAGTCTTCATTATTCACCAACATTGTTCTAAATGGAAGTTTTCTCCAAGCAGTGTTGACTTCAGATAATGGAAAATGAGGTTCAATAAGCTGTGTGGTCAATGTTGTTTGTGGAATGGATGTGACTTCAGGGAATTAAAGGAGCTTTAATTTCTGCCATTAACAATCACCTTGTTATGGTCTGTGACAAAATAAAGATGTTGAAATGGGAAATTGATATAAGCCCTTAGAAGGGATACGATGGCAAATGTGGACACCTGAGCATAAGAATATCATTGAATATGGGAATTATCAGATCTAAAGAAACCCATAAATTCAGCCCAAATGCCTTCACAATACAATTTAGGGGAAACTTGTCATTGTAAACATATTCTACTTGTGATCTTGTGATACTGAAACTCCTTGTTCAGAATTACAGATACCTTTGGGACCCTTTGAATTCCAGGAGCTGCTGTCTCTGTGTTGCCACACTAGCAGTAATGTGTATGCAAAGAAATGCTAATTAGACATCTCAGATAGTATAGACTTGAAAATTAATGATGCAGGAGACAGAAAGGAAGACAAGACAACGTGTCCTTTAGAAATTAATTAAAATGCACTGCTCTGCCCTTTCATGCTGTAATGACATTTTGGGGAGGAAAAAATAATTTATGGATTCAAGTCTCTGGTGGCCAGTTCAAGAAATGGTACACTTGTTTGTTTTCAATTTGTTATGCTGCTGTGCATTTAGGTTGAGAAAAGGTCTATAACTGCTGGCAGATGTAGTTAGCAAATGTTTTGTATGCACTCTATAGTGCATTGTCTGATCTAGGCATTGTGCATACTTCAGTAAAGAAGTCATCTGCAAGCTTGTCTCATTAAAGACATTTAGGATCAAACATGCGCATGGACCTTTGACAACACGAACCTCCTTTGTTCTTGTGCTGTCAGATGTAGATACAGAAAGAGAGATGCCATGACAATTCACCAAAGGATTTGCTGCCAGATCATGTTCTTCTGCAAAGCTCTTGGAAGACAATGAAATCCCTGTGATACCATGCAAAGCTTCAGAAGTTTCTAGGATGTCAAAGGTCAAATGAGTTGCATCACAGCAATGATTCATTTCTGAAAAATAAACTTGTTAAAAAATTATGAACCATGCCTATAGTCCTGCTAGTGCTCCCTGGACAGTGAGCTGAAGCTGCAAGGGATGATGTCTCGGTCTTAGGTGTATAGAATCAAGCTATCTATGCGTATACTAGGCTGAGCAGTGGGTGCTGAGTTGCAGTATCTAAGTGAGAAAATGCTATTCTATTCCTGCCCGAGGTATGGGCTTTCCAGAGCCATTTATGTTTTCTCTATGAGAGCAGAATGCTGAATTGGATTGTCCTTCAGTCTAGAAATAGTGGTACGTATGGTTTACAGCATCTGAGGAGCACCAGTTTGGACAAGTTTGGTCTCATAACATTTCTCCCATTTTATTTTGTTGTACAACATTAATTCTCTCTTTCTCCTGTCAGCGAAGTCCCATCCAGAGGAACATGCTGTGCAATTTATTCAATGGCATCAGACCCAGTAGAGCATTGCCATCTTCTCTTTATTATGACCCTGATGTGCAGACTTGGTCATAGCAACATGTTCAAATGCTTTTATGAAAAGGTCCATTTTGGGGAGAAAAAATGTGAATAGAGCACAACAGACATTCCACCACAAAGGACTTGTTGCTCTGGATTCTAAGAAGGTTAAGAAGGTTATGTGAAATGTCCCATCCTGATGAGATATTTAGATCCTGGAACTGCATGACATTTCTTAAGTCTACCCAACTTCATAACGTAGTTTAGAGGAGAAGCCCTACTATGGTCCCTTTAAAACAACTTAGGCAGGCTGGGCAAATGGTTGGCCAAAATATACAGAGGACGACAACTCCAATATTTCCTCGCCATTGACTATACTGGCAAGGACTGCTACAAGAGTCCATAGAGCTGGCAGGGAGGGCAGAAGTTGTGTACCACTGCATTAATATAGTAAATGTCCCAAGATCACTTAAAATATATAATTAGGTATATCAGAGATAAAACCACATTTCAGAGACACCAGCTATATAACACAAAAATATTAAAGTGTTTACAAAGACCTCAATAGATTTTAAAAGTCTGAAAGAAGAGAAATTCTCATACTGGTGCCAAAAAGCGATCCTTAGGGTTATTGGGAGGTATAAAATAAATATGTAAATGAATAAAGATAACATTGTGAGCTTCCCAGATATGAAAAGCATCACTCAAAAGCCTTCTTGTTGCTACATTTTAAGTCACAGAAGCACTGTCAAGTCAGGACGCACTTGAAAGCAAGCTTCTCTGATTACCTTAAAGTGTGGACAGGTCCATGTGGGAGGAGTTCTTCTGTCAGGTACTTGAAGTTCCAAGCCATGCAGAGCTTATATGTCAAATACAAAGTGCTGGTTTTGACTTATATGATTAGACAGGAGAAAAAAGGTCATGCACCTAACTCCAAGCATGACCCAGCCATACATGATGATAAGGGAATGTTGGGGGTTGTAGAACTTTTTTCTGCCTGATCATGAATTGGATTACACTCTTATAGGAGTAGGGAGAGAACAGGATAGATGGTACAGTCAGGTGTTGTGGCTTAAGATACATTTGCAAATTCTGCTTTAAAATACTCTGTAAACTGCCTGTCTCTCCAACTCTACATATGGGCCAGAAGCCTACCTAAAGAATCTTTTGTGTTGGTATCCTCTCTCTGCTTCTTTAGGATCAGTGCTTTCCATGTGGACCTAAAGATCCTTATTTTCTTTAGTGGGAGACAGTTCATACACAACTCAACATCTTAGAGAAAAGAAACTGCCTCAAGGAAGACAAGCTATGAAAACAACCATTATCCACGCTGGGAAAAGTTTATTGGAATAAATAGTTGTAAACATTTCAGTCTTCCAAAGTGCACAAAGATGATATCAAGTAAGCTTTTGTTTAAGGTCACCTTTCCTCTATTGTTTCAGCTACATCATCTTGTTATTGGGTGTAGTATCCTCTGCTTTTCCATTATAGTTTATACTTTGCAGATATTTCAAGCAAGGTTATTTTTTTAAAAATATGCTAAAATGACACTGAAAGCTTGATCTAGATTTGCCCTTTCATGAATGGAAAACATCCATCTGTTTACACAAAAGACTGAAATGCTATAGATGATTCCACCGGAGGACCTGTGGGTGGAAGGAAACTTTTTTTTCATTTCTTCTGAAGTCCCCTGTGCCATCTCAGCCACTGTTCTAGAAGATACACCTCCACAATTTTTTTTAGACTTTTACTGGAAACTTTCTTTCCCTATTTTTTTTCCAGTGGAACAATTCAGTGAACAGGTTCTGCTCATGGGAGCTCTGAAGTTAAGCCATTAACCTTCTAATTAAATTTTACACTAGAACTGATGCCAATATCTGCAATCAATCTAACCCTATAATTCAGAATGAGTATTGCAGTTGCATTGCATTGGAATCTGGATCTGACTGGTTTTACATCTGTTTTAAGATCTGCCTTCTTCCAGTCAATGTTCTAACAGGTTGTGTGTGGCATAATTTGATTTAGAATATTTTTTATTCAGTCTGTCCACCATATGTGCTTGAGGCATTCTTGAGTAAGTTCTCAGATCACTTCAAAGCATAGACTCACTCCCATTTTAATTTTTGATCCGTTTGAATAGGCAAAGTGCTTATTCAAACAAGAGAAATGTGCGTTGCTCTGTGCATGCATGTCTTTGATTATACATGGAGATTGTTATATTTCAAAACACATATTTTGAAGGGCATGTTTTCCGAGAACAGCAACACTTTTTTCCAACCCGATTACAAATTTGAGAATTTGCACATCTTTCTCTAAAAAAGCCCTTTTCATGTTTGTGAATACCAACAGGATACTTTTGCATGAATCATGAATAGAAACAAAATTGTCATATAACTATAGTGCTAATTCTATGAACTTTGGAACAAAATATGCATGAATCGGAGAATGACTTTTGTTCCAAAGAGTTTCCCACTACTCCAAAGAGGCATGTAGGCATTAGTTTGCTGAAATGGCATAACTACCCTGTTTAAGTATATTAGACTGAATATTGTAACTTATCATGCCAGCCACAACACACTGGTTCTCAAATGCCATGGCAGTTGTCTGTGTTCACTAGACTCTCTATTCAGTATGCATAATCCTACAGACTTTGTTTTCAAGTATTACATTGTGAAGTTCAGTCGCAAGCAACTCCAGGTGGCAGAAGTAAATCAGTCAGCTCAAACTTTTCACCAGAACCACCTTGCAAGATCAATATGCCATGTTCATGAGTCCAAACTTAATAAACTGCATGTTCAATGGTCTAAGAGTTCCACGGTAGGTAGTACAAACAAGGATAAAACAAAAGACTGACTCCAAACAGGACACCGGATCCTAAATGAAATGAAGAGAGAGAGAGAGAGAGAGAGAGAGAGAGAGAGAGAGAGAGAGAGAGAGAGAGAGAGAGAGAGCCAGCCAGCCAGCCAGCCAGCCAGCCAGAGAGACCCACATGCTATGCAATCAGTGCCATTCTCCTGTGTCTGCCACTGCCACCTCCTGCAGTAACTGGATAAGATTGTTGGTCGCCAGTACTTCTAACTGGGCTACCCATTCACTCTTTTCCTTGGGCCACCACTACTTCCAGCAGCAACAAGCAGGGAAGAAAGTTAGTTGCTAGGAATGGCAGCTGGCATGGCTGCCCACAGCTGTTTCAGACAGGTAAGGTTGCCAATTGTATAACCAGGAGTCCGTGAGTGTTTGTGGGCTTCCTCTTGGCTTGCTTTGCAGAACTGGGCCAAGCATGAGAGGAAATCCACAGATCCTGGAGGGATGGATTCCAAAAGGTTTAATCCTAAGCCTAGTCCAGAAGTACTCAAGTATACTTTTTCACACAAGTGGCTTTTTGGCATACTCTACAACTATCACATTCCTTCTGATTTCCCTATGTTCCCCAAACCTCATGGTAATCATCCGCCGATGGTGTCAGCTGCTGCAGTTCTGCTAATGGATGGTGGTTAGTACTTGCTCCTCCAACTTTCCTGTCCTTAGGACTCTTCCAGAAGAGAACTGATGCAGCCCAAGACACTTTGCTGCCTAAGACAAAAGACAAGATGGTATCCACTTCCATACCATGTACAGAAATGACCTGGTTTGATATTTGAAACTACAGCACTGAGAAAATGCTAGGGTGCTTCATCACACTTGAAGATAGCAAGCTAGTTTGAGGGATGCAGGACTTTCCATGCAACACACATAACTTTGCCTCTAAGAGAATGGAAAAGCTGTGGGTCTCAGGAAGAACAGCTAGGGGACTGCCACTTCTGTCACTTGACCCTAATGCTAACATCTGCCACATGAAGAAATCATCACGGTCTGCTTAATTATAGGACGAGCCCTGCTTCCTTGTTCTTTTTGCTTTTCCTATTTACAAATGTGTGACCTCAGGAAACCTCAAGGCAATGAAATATGAATTTAAAATATACTGAAAAGCTGTTGGTCTTTGGGAAATGAGTTTATTAGTATTTCCAGCTGCCAGTAACAAAGCAGTGGCCCTAAAAGGCACAGGGAAGCTACACAGACTGAAAGGGCTCCCTGCTGAAGACATTCTTCCTCTATTGGCAATGAGCAATGAGGATGGCAAGAGAGGATAGTGGAACTAGGATGCTCATTTTCTTCCCTTCCTGTTCCCACCTGTCTCTCATATTTTCTTTACATCATAAAGAAATGCCTGAATAGGGTTAATATATTTCCAGTCGGTGTAAGGCATTCAGTGCTCTTCTGGAGCAACCAGGGATGTGATTGCATAAATCTAAACAACTTCAAGAGATAAGAAAAGGTCATCCAAGGACAAACTACAAGCTAAATCCAGCCAAAGTGAGTGCTTAAAAGCAAGGCTGTTGATTACCCTTCTTTAATATGAGCAGTAGCTCATGCAGTCATAACTGTTCTGGCCCACTGAGATCAAATTGGAGCATCTCATGCTGACATGTGCAATCTTGGCAAGACTTCATCAGTTTATTAAATCTAAGAAGACTGTGGTCCTCTGTGTTTCACAGGACAGCTTCTACCATTTGTCCTCATATTCTGTATTAGGAGGACTAGCCTGAGACAACTTACCATGATGCTTGTGAAATGTTAGAGCTTGTTTGTTCCTAGGAGAATGACATTTAAAAGGGCAGGTCTAAGAAGAGAGGGGGAAGCCATGAAGTTATTGGCAGAAAGAAGGAGAAAATGAGAAGAAGCAACTCAGTAGATGGGTTCAACAAAACGTATGAAAACATATGATGCTGATTGGCCTTCCTTTCTGTTCTACCACTCCATTCAGTAGAAGCTCTGACCCTCATTTTCAGATCAGTAGAGGGGTTGTCACGGCCAGAAAGAGGCAAATAAGTCCCTTTCTGCCAGACTAGTTGTTGACCTGGACTCAAGTCCATGCATTTTAAAGCCTGTTGGGACAGGTTTTGAGACAAGAAGGAGTTATGGAAACCATTGGACAAGTTCTGCATATCAGAATCTTTGAGGAGCATAAGATATGAACATTTATTCATTCATTTGAGCATTTATTTATTTATTTGAACCTCATCAGCACGGGGCTCTCAGAAAAATTTACAATAAAACCATATGAAAACTCTGTGTGTGTGTGTGTGTGTGTGTGTGTGTGAGAGAGAGAGAGAGAGAGAGAGAGAGAGAGAGAGAGAGAGAGAGAGAGAGAGAGAGAGAGAGAGAGAGTTTCTTTTCCAGGTTTTCTTCAATTTTTCTTTTTCTACCTTATATATAAATAGGAGAGCTTTTTCTTTATTCTGTTAATGGACCTATTTCCCCATGCGTAATATGTTGGGAGCCACATGTCACATGTCATTGGTGTGCAGGGCCAAAAATAAACATAGGTGGATACTGCCCCCTCCCTCCCCTCTTCCTTTTATTCATTCTTCCAAAGTAGCAGCCTTCCTGAGAAACAACAGATTGTTTCTGTTAGAAGCCAGACCTGAGGAAGAGCAATTATAGTAGTACCAAGTCATACAAAATTAAGCCAAGGCCCACATGTGACCCCATGGCTGGAACTTGCCCTCATCTCCTCTACTGGATAGTCCATGGGAGATAATGTGATACCAGTAGGACTTGGTAAGTTGCACAATTGGAACTCAGCTCCAGGTGTGTTCAGACATGCCTATTCATAAGTTGATAACTGCACATATCAGCCACCATAGGTGGATCCCTATTGCTATTACCTGTGGTACATCCCATCTCAAGATAACTACATACATGAACGGTAGGCAGCATTGTGCCCACCTTCATTACTGTGCCCCTAGACACCATTCTTGTCACCAGCAAAGGTGCCCTCCCCTCCAACCCTCACCCCAACACACACCAGTATGTTTTCTTAATGGCAGCTGGGATCATTTTAGAACAAAGTGGGGGCCTGTATCACTTCCCATTCTCATGTCCGGTTGGTGGCTCTGGGCTACATGGTTTGGCAGCCATGTCGTGGTGGTTCCCAGGACAGATCCTCAAATCTCCAAATGTATTCTTGAGCCCACAAAGTCACCTAGCATTGGTGTGCTTGTATATGTGAATTAGGGCAAGTATTTGGAAGTGTCCTAATTTGCCAGATAAATTTACAATTGACTTGATTCATTTTATCTCTATTTTCCATGCAACTCTCCAGATTAGTTTATCTGTCAGTTTAACTGAAGAGCTGCTCCTCTGCTCTTCTTTCAGGTAATTTTCTTTTTAACTAAGCAGATGGTCAGATCACTGCCTTGACTGCCAATGCATACTCAGTTCTATTATTTGAACAGTTGGCAGCATTCTCAGCACTCCATTCTGGAAATACTTAATTCCTACAGTTCCAGTGGGTAGTGGCTGCTAGACTATAGATGTTCATTAAATAATGGAAGACTTAGGGGAGAGTCACAGAAAAGCTGTAGAAATGCATTTAGAGTTCTTAGGGGAGTTTAACTCTTTAGGCTATTGAGCAGATACAGGCTATGTGTAAAATATTTATTATAGTAAGCATTGTTGAAGAATAAACACATTCTCTGTCCAGCCCCAGCTATTTTTCTTTCCAAAGTATCTAATGGTGAAGGGAGAGCCCCTTGGTTCCTTAAGGAAAGAGCCTATATTTTGCTTTGAAGTGGTTTGACATAACTGTTACCACCAATTGTATGACAACCTAACACAGGAAGAAGCACTAAAATATCTTCACCTTCAAAGATTCCTTTTGTAAGGATTCCTTTTTCTTTGAGAGTACTTATCTATTCATTTATTTCTATCAGAGACTGATATAGCTAAGAACTACACCTAATGTATGATGTGGTTCCATTTTAACACAACAATAATCTGAAATGGACATCTGTGCACCTTGTGTAATTTTTGAATATCTCCTAATCCATGTACTGGCATGCTGCATCTACATGGAGTGTGCCACACATCTAGTCCTTGTGTTATTGTGACGTAAACATTGGAACAGACTGCTTGGCTTTGTCCAATAATTTCTATTCCCCAGCAAAATGGAAATCACTAGCACAATAGATTTCTTCACCTTTTTTCAGAAGAAATCCAACATCCCAAATCTATTTTACAGTGCTGGAGAATGCTGTGAAAAACAGATCTGAAGTACACAAAGATAGGAGAGAGCAGCAATGTGAAATCATACCAAGCAAGTGGAAGTCTCCTTGCATGATGTTAGGTGGACCCCAAATGGAATAAGAAACTTTTAAGTCAGAATAGCAGAAGCTCAGGCCAAGGAGCTAAATCTGTCCAATCTGGCTCCCCATGTCACCATGCACCCTTCTGCTGTTCTCTCCTGCTTTCTTTAACTACCAATCATTTGGTGTTTTCCATGAATCGCTCCTGTTTTGCCATGTTGGTGATGAGTTAATTTCCCCAAGGGTGTAATTTTTCATACATTGATGAGCCAGCCTTGTAGTAAACACCGACAACATGCTTCCCAATGCTGCACCACTTCTAAATCCTAGATGCTGAAGAAGATCCCTTTTTGGTACTTTAGTGACTGAAAGCCAAACCCCCTGTTTTACATTTCTATCTAGGGCCAGTTTGCTAGATCTTGTCTTTTCCCCCCTTTGTGCAAAAGCTACAATTTGTATTTTATTTCTGGCCCCTTTTTAAGGGACTCTTCCAGAATATGAACTAGTACAGAATATGAACTGGCAAGGTCTCAAAGAACTTGGCCAGGATCATCATTTGCAGCACAGCTATTCTACCCAAACTGTTCAAATTTAATATGCTTTATATTTTATTTATTTGTTTACTTATCAGTTTTATATCCCACTAATTTCTTTCAGTGAACTCAAAGCAGCTTGGAACATTCTCCTCCTGCTGCTTTCAATCTTTTCCCCACAAGAAGAGCCCTGTGAGCTGACAGTCTGTTGGCTACATGACTGAGTAGGGACTCGAACCCCAATTCTTAACCACTATACCACACTGACTTTTCAGGATATGTGGAGATATTTTCAATTTCAATTTTCAGAAAGCTATTATTATTATTATTATTTCCTCCTCCTCAAGTTTTTGAAATAATTTGGTTGCAATTGAAGCCCTATTGCAAATAGGGTTTTTTTTGCAATTGCTTTTGCTTCTACAGAAGGGTATTAAAGCAAAATTATTCTGAATTAAAATACCTGATGCCTAATCCTGTTGTACAGTATAAATGTTTAAGGGCTTTTTATAATTCTGAAATGGCTTCCTTTGGATTGCTAAGGATTCTCATATAGTAGTCTGTTTCCAGTTTTGGCTTGCCTTCAGTGTATTTGTCACTGTTTCGATGACCAGGCTGAACCAATGTGTGTGCGCAAGGGTGGGCATGAGGATTTGTAATGAATCCTGGATAATGAAAATTGTTCAGAGTCAAATCCATTATTTCTGACCCTGAACTCAGTACTGAGCATAGCTGTGCTGTAAGATGCAGCAGTTTGCTTCTGAAGTCAATTTTTGCCAGGAGCTCTCATAGAAAATCCATTCCATCCTGTCCAATGCTTTGAAAATTTCCAAGGATAGTATGGGCATTGAAGCTCTTTTTTATTGCAGTGGTGGATTCTGGTTAAAACTGGATTAAGTATAAATATCTTTGGTGTAAAACCTGGTTGATCTGCTTCAAAATAAACAGAGTTAAATGTATAAATTGTGGTCATTGAGATGGGTGAAAGAAGTTTGGCATCCTGATTCAGAAGGTAGATCAGTTGATACTATCCCAGAGCCTGTAGGTTTTTGCCTGGCTTAAATATCACAACTACCTTTGCTTGTTTCCAGAAATCTGAGATCACAGTATATTCTAGAAAACTCTTAAATGTGTACTTCAAAAAGATATCAGGATTACCTCTGGTGTTTTGTAGACCTATCTGCTAAACCTATCCATGCCTGGGGTTTTTCCATTTAAAAAATCACAGGCAGTTTTTACTTCCTTCTCTGACACTGATTAGTTTAATAGATCCCCGTGTGGTACTCTAAGGATTTTAGGTTTCATCTTGTTTGGAAATGTTGAAATAGAGAATGATTTAGATTATTTGAGGAATATAGACCTTTATAGGGTTCAACAAAGTCATTGGACAAATTTTGTACCAAACCTGCCACACCTTATATACTCACAATTCTCTTTCTAGTTAGTATTTTCTAAGGGGCCAGGATAGAAATTTAGAATGTTTGCTACCAAATTCATAGAACTATCTGTATAGATGCATCATACAAGATAACACAAAACTGGGTGAAATAGCTAAGACCCTGGAAGACAGAAATAAGATTCAAGGTGATCTTGATAAGTTGGAGCACTGTGCCAGGGAAAAAACAAAATCGCAGATTGCAATTCAGTAGGAACTAATGCCAAGTTCTGCACTTAGAAAAAAAGAAACCGAGTACATTGTTACAAGATGGGGAATACTTGGCTCAGCAATACTTCACTTGAAAAGGTTCTTGGAATTGTTGTAAATCTCAAGCTGAATATAAGTCAACAATGTGATGTGGTTGGGCCAAAAAGGCCAAATTCTAATTTAGAATGCATTAACAGAAGTATCGCTCCAAATCCTATAAATACTAGCCCCCTTTACTTAGCACAGGTTAGGCCTCATTTATTTATTTAGAATATTTATATACCGTCCTTTCGCAGAGCCTCAGGAAGGCTTACATAAATAAATAAAAATAGTAATAAAAACATAACACAAATAAATTCCAGATCCACCCTGGCTGCAGATTAAAACAAAATAGCTAATATTAAGTTATTAAAATATTGCTGAAATAAAAAGTTCTTAGCCTGGCACCGAAAAACAACGACGGCGCCAGGTGGACCTTTCTGGCGAGCACATTCCATAGGCAGGGTGCCACCGCAGAGAAAGCCCTTCTCCGGGTACTTTGCCTTCTAATATCTTTCACGGAGGGTTCCTGGAGGAGGGCCTCTGCTGCTGATCTCAGGGGGCAGGAGGGCAAATACGGAAGAAGGCATTCCTTTAGGTATCCAGGTCCCAAGGCGTTAAGGGCTTTATAGGTAATAACCAGCACCTTGAATTGAGCCCGGACTTCGATGAGAAGCCAGTGAAGCTGGTAGAGGACTGGGGTTATATGAGAATAATACCCAGTCCCCATCAGCAGCCTGGCTGCTCTATTTTGCACCAACTGAAGTATCCAGACTGTCTTCAAGGGCAGCCCCATGTAGAGTGTGTTACTGAAATCCAACCGGGAAGTAACCAATGCATGTGTCACTGTCACTAGGCAATCATCCTCCAAGTAGGGATGCAGCTGATGGATTAACCGAAGCTGAAGGAAAGTGCTCCTTACCACCGTAGTCACCTGAGCTTCCAGGGACAGCTCTGGGTTGAGGAGCACTCCCAAGCTGTAGACCCTGTCCTTTAGAGGAAGTGCAACCCCATTCAGGACAAGGTCCAAGTCACCTACCCAGGAGCAAAAACCACCCACCAACAGGACCAACGTCTTGTCTGGATTGAGTTTCAGTTTATTGGCCCTCATCCAGCCCATTACCTCAGCCAGGCACAGGTTCAGTACAGCCGCTGCCTCGCCTGGATCGGTTGAAAAAGAGAAGTAGAGCTTGGTGTTATCAGCATACTGATGATTCTACAGCCCAAACCTCCTGATGACCTCTCCCAGCGGTTTCATGTAGATATTGAATAGCAAATGGGACAAAATGGACCCCTGCGGTACTCCATGGCATAGCTGCCATGGCACAGAGCCAAAGTCCCCCAGCACCACCTTCTGGAATCGGCTGTTGAGGTGGGAGCGGAACCACTGCCAAGCAGTGCCTCCTACTCCCAGTGCCACTAGCCTATCCAGAAGGATACCATGGTCGATGGTATCGAAAGCTGCTGAGAGGTCCAGGAGCACCAATAGGGACACACTCCCCCTGTCTCTCTCCCTGCACAGGTCATAATACAGGGCGACCAAGGCAGATTCAGTACCATATCCAGGTCTGAAGCCAGACTGAAATGGGTCCAGATAGTCAGTTTCATCCAAGAGTGCTTGGAGTTGTCCTGCCACCACCCGTTCCAACACCTTGCCCAAAAACAGGATGTTGGCCATTGGTCTATAATTGGTGGCCATCTCTGGATCCAGGGACACCTTTAGGACTGGCCTGACTACCACCTCTTTTAAAAGAGCAGGCTCCCAGCCATTCCTCAGAGAGGCGTTAATGACCTCCAGGATCCAGGGACCAGTCCCATGTTTGGCTTTGGTCAGCGACCACGACGGGCAAAGGTCAAGTAAACAGGTGGTAGGATGTACTTGTCCAAGCACCTTGTCTATATTATCAGGATGCAATAACTGCAATTCCTCCAATAATATCTGACCAGATGGAGTCATTGGCACCTCCCCTACAGTTCTGGAGTTCTCATCTGGAGTTCTGTGACCAGATCTGGGCACCATGGTTTAAGAAAAATGTGACAAGCTAGAAAGGGTTTAGATGAGGACTACAGGAATGGTCCAGGGACTGGAAACAGAGTCCTTTGAGGAGCTATTGCAAGAACTGGGTATGTTTAGCCTCAAGAAAATAGGACTAAAGGGAGATATGATAGCACTCTACAAGTACTTGAAAAGTTGCCACAAAGAGGAAGGACAGGATCTTTTCCTCAATCATCCAGAGTGCCAGACATGGAATAATGGGCTTATGTTGCAGGAAGCCAGATTCCAGCTAGATATCAGGAAAAATTTGTTAGAGCAGTATGACAATGTAACCAATTCCTTAGGAAGTTTGTGGGCTCTCCCCACTAGAGGCATTCAAGCTGCAACTGGACAGCCAATTGAAAGGGATGTAACTTGTCCTGCACTGAGCAGGAGATTAGACCTAATGGCCTTCTGGCCCTTCCAATCCAATTTTATGATTTTATGATGCAGTTATTCATTTCCAAAGTATTCAGTTTGTATCTTTTATTCAGTAGAGATCTACATATCCCAAAGCTTCCTGATCTTTTCTGGTCTGTCTCTAATTTAGCCATTTCAGTTAACAATACTTGTTTAGCTGTGGTGTAACTTTTTTTTTAGAGTACTCACTTATTTATATTTAAACCTCAAGTTACCACTTTCATTGTATCACAAACTAGGAAAATAGTCTGATCCAAGTACATACTGAAAGTGAAAAACGATATTTCCTTTTTGAGTCATTCTGCTACCAGAACATCAAGGCTAAAATGCTACATGAATGGTCATGCTTCTTCATTTTGTAAACACAGTACCTCTTCAACTGAAGCATAGTCAGACACTGCAATAAACACAATCTGGATGCTCTGAATTAGCCCCCAGAGATTCTGTGAAACTATAATGCAGTCCAGCCTGGTTCAAGTTTGGTATTTAGTTGAAAAGAATGTAAAAGCCTTCCCTGTGAGGTATAGAGTTTTATTTAATTATCTGCCAGTGGATAAAAACTCGATGCTTGCTTTGCTTTGCTTTTAACTTATGGCTAGTCTTTCATCCACCACCACATTAAGTCACCTTCCAGAATAACCTCACTCTGCTGAAACTAACAGAACTTAGGTGTTATTCAGATATTTGTTTGTTTGTTTGTTTTGTCCTTTGTGCTATAACTAGATGCTAGAGTCACAGGCTTGCCCACTAGCCACAAAGTTATATCTTCCTGTGGGATATTTGTTGCCATTTTGATTAAATAACATTTCTTGACTATTCTGTTTATGTCACGATGTGCCTTGGGTGCAGAATAACTCACATATCCATCATGTATCCATCTACCCATCCCTGGTTAGCTATGCCTATCTGATGTTGGCACGTCTCCTGAAGAAACCCATTGACTTGGTTACTATAACCCAACAAGCCATGCTTTTTTTTTTAACCATTGTCTGTCAGGTTGTCAGAACCCAGTCATGGTATTCCAGTGTGGTAAGGTAAGTTTGGTCCTCAGAAACCATGATAAGGAATAGTGGTTTGTTCTATGGTTTTGGCTTAATTTGAAGCTGGACAACATAGCCAATTGTGATTGGAAGGCCAGAAGAGGAACACTGCATGACATAGCAGCCATTGCCTCTCTTGCTAAGTGCTGCCCCAGTTTGGCACCGCTGTCAGAGGTGCCCCAGCTCTTTCAGTCTCCTGCTCTAGAGGTCTTTTACATTTAAGATAGAGAGATTTCTTCCATGGATGGTATCAGTCACTGCAGACTTTCAAAACAAGCACTAAACAGGTGCACCTGAGTGCTTCCTTGCTATTTGTAGAAATAGGTCATGAATGCAGAGAACTTATTAAAAATGGAAAACATTAGGCATATCTATGAGGCACAAAAAGACTTTACCTAAATGTTTTTAATGTATTTGATTTTACTGATTGTGAGCCATCCCGAAATGCCATGCATCAGGGACAGCATATAAAAGTTTTAAATAAATAAATAAAGTATGGTAGTAGTTTTGGTCCTATAGTTTTGCCTTTGGCCCTGTTTCCCACTGCAATGTGCCCAAGGACCTTTTCTAAGGGAATCTGGCCCTCAGCCTCAAAGAGGTTCAAAACCCCTCTTCTAAATACTATTCTGACCATGCTGGTAAATGATGTTTTCATCAGCATGTTTCAATTAGTTGCTTCTGAAAGCTATCAATACACAACAGAAAGTGGAAGAGAATAAATTTTAATCACACCATAGAGTCTGAATTTGAATTAGAGGTCAGAACTGTAAAAAATAATTACATGGCAGTGGTGAGGCTGAATACATATTATTTTTCCAGCTTATCAAATGCAAATACAACACACTTTGCAAGAGGTGATGTCTAGTTAATTGGGATGTATAACAAATAGAAGGCACCTCGGAGTCACTAATTTCACACTTGAGAGTGGATGGCCCTTTACATAGCAAAACATCTATGATTTAAAAAGATAAGCATGAAATAGGCTAACACTTTAGGAGCCAGGAAACAGTAGGTGGGCAGGCCCTCATAAAATAAACTTTCAAAAGTTGCACAACACAAGGGAGTTTTGTGAGAATGTAAAAGTAATGCCATCATATGGGGTACATAATGATGCTCTTCTAGAAGATATCAAGTACCCAGAAAGAAAGCATAGCTATGCTGATTGTAAGGATATTCATAATGTATAGGAACTTATTCTGTATGTAGAATTCCAAAGTGCTGCTGTATGAAACTTATTCTGGCTTTACATCTTTATATCCCACTATGTGAGAAACTGAATCTGTGTAATTTATCCTCCAATTAATCTTCAAAATAAATGTCCATCTATACAGTGAAATAAAATGAAAGCCAAGAGCAATGCAAGCTTGGCCTGGAGATATATCCTAATGAATGTTTTCATAGTAACGGTATTGCTTATTATTCAATTTGCATTGATTCCTGGAGCTATTGTTTTTTTTCTCTTCACCATAGAAATAACAGCTGAAGTAGCTATTGTGAAGAAATGCAATCCATAATATAGTCTGTGACATTTTCTCCCTATTGACAAGTCGATTTACAGTTAAGTATTTGGAAGGTAAGATAGAGACACCTTCCCCCATTTCTTTAAATGTGCTGAGCTTTCATCAGACCAAAGCTTCTCAGAGTACTTCAGTCGATTACATGAAGGAGGCCTGGAAAGATCTGAAAAGAGGGTCTCACATGGGTAGAGTGGCTGAGGGCTCTGCCTTACCAAGGTTCAACTGTATGGTGAAGTCCTACTTTATAAAAGACTTTACAAAGGAATTTATCAATGGCTTTATATAACATAGCATCTCAAGTGCTGCCAGAGGACAGTCCTTTGTTCGAAGGGCTGTACAGTTTAAAATAAAGGACTGTAGAAAGGGCCACCTGGACAGAAGATTGTACAGGCACACAGATCACTCAAGCAGTCTTTTACCCTATGGCGAGATGTCATACATAAAGGATGGCATATAAAAGTTTTAAATAAATAATTAAATATTGCTATTTCTGTTTGATAGTGATTCCTAAGTACATCCTTAAACATGAATGTAAACACAGGGTGCACATATAGCAAATGTCATGCAAATAGTTTTTTCTTCCTGATGATGCCATTTATTTCCTTTTTATTTTGTCAGTTCACAAAGGGTTACCCTACATATAGGTGAGGATCTTTCACCTGTGCAAACAGGATTGGTAAGGGGATGTCATAAGCAAAGGCTGCTTGCCTGCAAGTGGAGAGCCTTGGCTATTGGGTGGTAAACAAATTAATTAAATAAATATCCTGCACTGTGCTGCAAAGACAGTGAATAGAAACACTCATAGATGCATCCAGTAAACCATATTTTTCTACCATGGAGTGATAGGGAAAAGATGTTCTTCCTGGACCTTTCAGCATCCACAGCTCGCTCCTCCAGCTTCCTCTTTGCCCCAAGGTAAGAAGACGCACCCTTGCAGCAGGGCAAAAAGCTGCCCTGACTACAAAGTTCATCTCCTTGTGAGCTGAATGAGATGCAAGTGCATTCTACTCAGTGCTATAATGAAATGATGTTTCCCAGTAACCGTATGTGAATGAATTAGAGAAATAAAATTCCTTGGGATTGCAGTAATTCAGTGAGCAAGAAATTGAAACCTGACATTTGTTGACTTTTAAAGATTACTGGTAGTCAGCTAGAGGGGGAAAACAATATATAATGTTTTCCTTGCTGACTTATTTTCTTAATCCCTATAAAATGTCAGAGGGAAGGTGACAGAGAGCAACTCTGCTGTGCTGCTGTGTAACAGGGAAAATCCTTGCCATGTGACCCAGAAACACGGAAAGAACATAATTTTTGCTGACAGCACAGCAGTGGTGTTGTCATCACGCTGGCAGCACTGTGCACACCACATGAATTTGGGTGACATTTATGGCCCAGCTTTCTTGCTTTTCCTGTGGCTGATTCCACACACATTGTTGACCTCTCAATTCTTCACCAGGTAGGTATCAGGTACACCACATCATCTAAGTCCTGATATATGGATGCTTTTGCTCCCTAAGTCAACTGTTGGAAGTTTAACATCTCACTAGCGATTCCTCCATCCCTCCATAAATTTTGTATATTGCAGGACCTAGTGTTCTCAACCAGCACAAGAATAAGATAAATTCAGCTTAACAGGCCTGGAAACATTTTATTTATTCCTGTTTTCTGACTGGCTACAGCAAATGTATCTATCAATGCAGCCTTGACAAGTCAGTTCACTCTGAAGTTTGAATCAGCTTTTATGGCAGTCAAGTGATGTACTGGGCCCCAAACAAGCCAGTTTTGATGCCGGTGCTGATGAAGGAGACCTGTTGGGAATTGTGTTCTCAGGAAGAAGCATGTTAATTCATCTAGTAATTGCATACTTTTCATCCCCCTCCTCCTCCTCCTTGTCCTCCCCTTCACTGGTTTTGTCATTTTGACATTAGACTTGATTTCCTTCCCCTCTTCCTAATGCTGGCTTGATTCCTGGTGAGCGCCCCATGAACCTTGGCTGCATTCACAAGGAACTCATATTCTGGACTGCTGCAAAGTCAAAACAAGGGAATCCAGTGGATTTTCCATGCAAGACGGATTGCTTGCACATCCCTAGCAATGTTGTTCTTATTGTAACTGATATATTATTATGATTTATCTTAATACTGTGAACTGCCCAGACAGCTCCAGTTATTGGGTGGTATAGAAATGCAGTCCATTAAATTAATGAAATGAAAAATAGCTGTTCCCCCGAGTAGTAATTGGAACAATTTTATTCACTTAATACATACAAAATTTCACATTTTTGAATCACTCTGTGGACAGAGATTTAGTTACCTTTTGAAATTTGCACTTGTTCAAACTTGGAAGTGGAGTTCTTGAATCAAAACCTGCATATGAAAAGTTGTATATTAGGGAAATGATATAAAATGTATTATAGGAAAAATCCCTTCTCAGGAAAAACTCATGTATATTCACAGGGTGGCTGCTATGAGATTAACATGAAGTGAAAGATGACCATGTCAGCTGCTTTGGGTTCCTCACAGGCAACAAAAAGTCAGGATATCAATGTAAACTAATAACCTCTTAATAGTAATATCCTTAGATCATCACTGTCACTAGATCCACAAGTGACATCAATGGCTCAGAACACCTTTTATCAGCTTGGTTGATATCCCAACTATGACCCATCTGGGTACCTAATAATGGCCATGAGGCCATTATTCATGGTCTGCTACTTCCCATTTAGATTATTGAAATGTGTTATATGTGGGACTGTCTTTGCAAATGATCCTTCAAAGTAAGACATTTAAATGGCTAACTGGGACTGGCCAATGTAATTATAATATGCCAGTTCTTTGCCATCTGCCCTTGGCAGTAGGCTGTTTGCAGATCAAATTAAAAGTGCCAATTTTAACCTTTAAAGCCCTAAATAGCTTGAGGCCTGAAGAAGCTCCTCATCCCATATTTACCCATCTGGACACTAAGCAGCTAAGGTCCTCCTTCAGATGCCCCACCAAATGAAGAAAGGAAAGTGGCTACACTAGTGGGATAGCTGCCACAGAATGTCACCTCCACAAGACTTCCTTGATAATTCTTCTACAGTCTTTTCTGTGCCAGGTGGAGACTTTTCTTACTCTCCCAGGCATTCTATGAGATTGGGAGTAGGGGTTATTGTTGTTGTTTTGGTTTTGTTCTCTGCCTGTCTCTGTGCATTTTAGTACTATTAGGTCATTTTAGTGCCTTTCCTTTGCTGATGATTTTGTGTTTTTGGTTTGGCATCTTGGCTTTATCTTGGATTTTTATGTGCTGTCTTTGGCTTATTGTTTAATTGTTTGATTGTTGTTCCATTGGTTTATTGCATGTGTGTACTGCCCAGAGGACTTGCAACTAATCAGGCAATTTAGAAGAGCATCCATCAATCAATCCTATATGGTAGCATTAGCTTAGGAAGCATGACAAACTTCCTTTTAATATTTGGGGGCAAAATGCAGCAATACTGGAGATATAGCAGAATCTGCATTTCAAATATCCGTCAGCCAAACTGAAACTAATCTCTGATTCTAGTCTTATTGTTAGTATCATGAACAGAACAGAAAAGACACAGCAGGATTTTTCAAAAAGCAGTTTGAGCCTGGTGTGCTGACAATTGGAAAAGCACTGTTTTGACTTGTAAAACAAGTACACTTTGCACAGATTCACTGGGGAGAGAATAAATATTGGAATACAAGTGTGAGATGAGGCTACGAATTGATATTTCCATTCTGTGATTAGGATACTAGCCTGGGATATTGCAGCTGTCAGTATAATTGTCTGTTCACCCACAGAATCTCATATGTCCTTGAAAGAAAATTATTTGGGCTACAGCTGAGTTGGTTCTTAGCAGTACTCCTAAATCAGTGGGAGTATTTACAAGGAGATAGGCCCCAGTAGAGCAAATGTATCTCAAAAGACTGGTCTTTTGCTTTGTTCTTAGGAACTGTTTCCCAGGGTTCCAGACGAGAACCCTTAAGAATTGCTGAAGCACTGCTTTTCTACAATCAGCTGGGAGTAAAATTAAGACAAAGGTTCCCTACTAAACTTTAAGATAGCATGATATTATCCAATAATACCCTTGACCATGGCCAAGAATCTCCTGTAATGTTTACACATAGGTAAGTGTCATTTAGCAAAGGTGTCTAGCAGATGCAATTGTGTTAATGCTTGCATGTTCACTTGATTTCTTTCTGCTGATTTTGGCTGGTGAAATAGAAATAAATAACCTGTTAAATGCCACTAGAATAACCTATCCAAATTGTCCCAATGTGAGTTTCTGTTCCCACAGAGCAGGTGGCAGCCTGAGAGGTATTAATCACTCATGTCCATTCTCTCTCTCTCTCTCCAGGAATATATATGCTGTTACAACAATGGGAATCTATTATGTTGCTACAACATTCACAGTTTCATCAACAACAGCTGAAGCAATCCAAAAGCATCACTTCCTTCCTATACATTTTCCAATTGTTTTTTCTCTCTCTTTTATTATTCCTCTGTAAGGGCCTCTAGCTTCATTTATTATTTTTCTTCAGGAAATATAGTGAAAAGTTATCCTAGAAAAATAACTGCCTTATGCATACTGGGCTACACATTCCTCAAGTACATTTAAAATATATGTTGCTGTAATTATTCTGCATCACATTTAATAAATAATATTTAAATGGCTCAAGATCTTGATGATTTTACAAAGAACTCAAAGAACAAAATTCATCCTACTCATAGCTGATGTACCAAACATAATAAGTGCAATACATGTTCTTTTGGTAATGTCTGAATAAGCCAGTGGGTAAAATTTTCCAACTGAGTTCTCTTATTTTCCAATGCAATTACTACTGGAAATGGTGGGAGAGTCATTACATTGAATTTATTTGTGTTACATTTATTTCCAAGATGATTAAAATAACCATACATACATTAATTTGTACATTGCTCCACAGGCTCTCTTATACTACAACTATTCACTTCGCAGAGGGAGTTTGGCTTCATTATTTGTAATTGCCCTCTATTAGCATTAATTCCATTTTGCTACCTAGTGACATTCAGAGGTCAATTATGCTAATGCATATTCGATTAGATCCACTGTTAACTAAAATATGTACATACAAGCTTTTGATGACATTCAGGACACATATATGACCTCTATAATACAATTATCTGAGGGCAAATTAGTCTCCAATGGATATGCCTGCTAATGCTGACCAAGATCTCTCTTCCTATTTTCTGAGCATTTTCATCCCCCATAAAAAATGCATTTTCAAGGTGCTTTAGAATTTCTTTTGGTTGTGTTCTTAAGTCTTCCCTAAGACTAGAGCATAGGTGAGCATACATGGCCAAGAACAATTTCAGCATTGCTGTTGGAGCTTCCCTGCCTGCATGCACCTCCTGAAAAAAGCCAATGAATGTATGTTTTTCTCTGGATTCAACTGAAGTGCAGGAAGAGATGAAAGCTGCAGAACATTCTTGATATTGTACAATGAATGACAAGGCATGTGTGCACACACACACACACACACTCCTTGGAAATTTTATAACTCAGGTATAAAGAACAGTTCTTAAAAAAAAAAACACCTCACAGATCATTAAAAAATTCAACCCAAGACTCATTCTTTTCTATCAGTCTGAATAAGATTCATACAGTGGAGCAAATTTTGGCACAATACCAGAATATCCTCAAGAGATCTCAAAGTTTCTATCAGCCTGTGTCAGTTCCAGAAGAAGCAACAGCAACACTGCCCAAATGTAAAAACATTCGCACTAAATAAGAAAAACTATAAAATGGATTCTTACTTCCATGAATGTAGAATGCTTAAAGCTGCTGAAAGCTGCATGCAGCATAGCCTGTGGAGACGGATGATGAGAACTAAGGTCAACCAGCATCTGGATGGTCACATGCTTCCCAGTCCTGGGTGTAAGAGCTGTTCTAAAATGGAAAGCTGTGTAAAAGGATTCAGGTAATTGGACAATGCATAACCAGACAAAATAAGTATCTTGGATATCCACTATGGATACTAGAACAGTAGTATTATGGTATGTTTGTCCCAAGAGAGGGAAAAGATTTCTTTTTCAGCATTATACCTAGCGTACCTCAGAGAAACCTGTGATTCTCTCTTACCATTTGCCTATCCTACAGCTTTCTGTTAAGAGCAATTCCTATTCTGCATAACATAGTATATATGCGTCATTGCCTATTATTTACCCTATCATCGGATTACAGCTGAAGAAAGGAAAAAAACATGTGACTTAATGCACCCGCCCCACAATGTAATCATATTTACATTAAAAGGTAGAGCATCTCCTTTACTGTTATTTTCTTCATTGAAATAATCTCTCAGATGGAATATTTATAACTGTCAGTGTCAGCTCGCCTGATCATTTCTAGTGCTGATTTTAAAAGAAGACTTTTATGCCACCCTGCAAATTGCATGGAAGTTTTATCTAGTCACTGTAGTGAATTACATCTCTTTCAAAGAGAACAGCTGCAGAGTCAGATATGAAAACGTGTCAGCTGGTACCTCAAGTCTGGTTGATAATCTGTGATGCAGAGCTGCTAGCATAATTGAGTTACCTCTGTTACTGTAGTGCTTGAGAACCCGTCAACTTGTCTCCTGTAAACCCATCTTCCCAGGGACTTACACAACAGATGTAAAAGTAGTTCCCAATGGAAAGTATGATAAAAATGGGAAAGCTCTCAGGAAACTGTTTTCAGAAGTGCAATGTGATGACTGCTCCATAACTAAATCCCAGCCATAACTTTGACCGAAGTTACTCTATTTCAGGTTTTCTCCAATCTAAATAACACACTCAGAGAAGCAAGAAGTAACATAGACATGCCTGCTTCTGGAGACCGTAAAACATCCAGTGTTTGTAAGCTGTTTCAAACTTTTTGCTAGGAATGCACAGCCTGTTCAGCTCCATGTGATGCTGTTCTTATGCACATACCGGTGCATATTTAGAAAAGCACAGTAACCCAAGCCTTCTTCTTGTGGCTAACAGTGGTGGGGAATGAGCTGTTGAAAGATTCTTGCCAGAAGTAATGCAGTGATTGACCATGTTTGGTACAGTGGTCCATAGGATAGATGAATGCTAAGAATTTTGCAAAGAACCATATTGTTGTGCGTGCAGACTCAGAAGAGTCCTGGATGTGCGCACAAGAGGAGAAAACTTCCCAGGAGACCAGAGTGTTGATGAAGAGCTATTTCTGGTGCCAGCAGAACAATCTGTACTCCCCAGCTGCACAGATGATGGGAATAAGAATAAACTAGATAAGGAGATTCAGGGAGAAGTCAGAACAGAGGAGCATCAAGAGACCAACTTAAGTGTTGATGGGGAAACAGTCTTACAAGTTGCCGATATCGGATGTGGGAGCTTAGGAGATAACGGGGAAGGAACTTTTGAGGATGCTTGTTCTCACAGGCACATGCACAGATTGGGACAGCTTAGAATCGACACTGATTGAGCAACACAGGGAAAGGGGTCATAGCACCCTGCCTTTAGAAGGACCATCCTGAAGGGTTCATAAACCTAGTGTAATTTGAATGTATTTAGAATGAAAGAACAACCTCCTAGCCTATGTGACTGCAATTGTAATACTGTGTAGAATAAAGACATTTGTAGTATCAATTGAAGTGATTGCTTTCGTTAGGAAGGAGCAACAGCCACACAACACATATAGCCTACAGAAGACTTGGTTGTCTGTTTGCACTGATGAGCATATGAACATAACTATTTTCCCATTGAAATTAAATAGCAATTTATATGACTCTACCAGGCTGTAGGGACCAAACTTGTGTGTTCCCACACTCCAGAATGCCATGATGAGGGTGCTCCTCCATTTAGCCCTCTCCCTGCTTAGCTTCCATGAGAGATTTTTTAAAATCCCCTGTTTTCCTGGGTTTTCCTGTACAAAGACAATTGTTGCATAAAATTGACTAGTTTTCCTGAAATTTGCCAATGTCTTTTGTTCTTTTTATTGTATTTAGGTCATCTTAAACTAAAGTCATATCTTCCTTTTATTATGTGGTTTTAGCTACAGGTTACTTTAAGTGTCCAAAGTGAGCAGAAAATGCATCATTTATCTTTCCCCATGCAGCCACAAAAATGCTTTTCAAAATTTCCTTAGTCCTAACTGTAATCTAAGATTTCAATACAGATACTTCCACCAAAGTGAAGTGCATGTGTATGCACACCAATACAGAAACTGAGCTCTCTGTCAATTTGGCTGCAAGCCTGCTTTAATTTCTCACCCCCTGGATATGCCCAGAGATCCATAAGGTCTGAATCCTGAGATTTTCATGCCAATATTTCTACCCCATTGGAGGACATATAAGAAACAAATGCACAGGCTGTTCTTCCTCCATTGAACAATCTGCCTGTTCTCTCTTATCAATTTTCAGGTTGTGGAACATGCCTAGGGATTTTTCAGCTCTAGCCTTAGCCTGAGATTTTCAGTCTAATATCCACATGCTTTCCCCATACCTGAATATGCACCATTGTCTGGAAATGCAGGTCACAGAATCTTAATTTCCAGCTGTGAATTCGTCTGCACTTCTTTGTTAATTGCTTGACCCATGGTCAAGCCCAGGGATCCACTCTAAAGCTCCTGATAATCCATGTTACCCTGCAGCTTGTCCATATATACATATATGTGGGCAGGGGTGCACAGAACTGGACGTCATACAGAAGATGGAGTATCTCTAGTGCTGAATAGAGGGGCATCAGCTTGTATTTATTGCATGTATACCGTGCTGGTCTGAGGCAGGAACAGAAGCATTGCACACACTTTGTAGCTCACTACCACGAAAGACTTCTTTACATCCATTGTGTGCTATAGAAGAAGTGAAGGTGCAGGGAATGTAAATTTACTGATCCCTGCCACCTCAAATCCCAGGGAAATGTCTTGAGCCACTCAGTTGAAATCTGATGTCTCTGCTGCTCATGGTGACCTCATCTAACTTTCCAGAATTCCTCAGACATATTCAGATCAGCCACTTTTTTCCTGTTTCCTGTGACCTGGAAAGTTACCTATTGCTAATCCTTGTCTGGGCTGACAAACTCTAGGAGCTTTGAATCTATAACTGCTAGACTCTGCGTCTAGAAATGTGACACCTTGCAGGAAAAGATTGGAAGTCATTTTTTTATACTAGGCTTGTATCTATAGGCCCTTAACATTGTTTCCAGTTGTCTTGAAACTGCTGTTCTCTAAATAGCAATTAGCTTCATTTTCTAATCGAATGCAAGCTCTCAAAATGTACAGCATCAAACATGACTGTTAAGTACTAATGAGCTTATAGAGATTTACTTTTGTAGATTCCATATTTGGTTCTCAAAGGAGCTTGACATATTTATTTTCCTTCAGAAGTTGCTATTGTCTCTGAGGACCAAGCTATGCTATACCATTGATTGATTAATTAATTAGATTTATATCCTGCCCTTTTCTTTTTTAAAAAACTCAAACTGGCTTACATAATTCTCTTCTTCCTGCTCTCAGTCTTATTCCAACAACCCCAGTCATGTGAGGTAGGTTGAGCTGAGAGTCTGTGACTGGCTCAATGTCACCCAGTTGGCTTCATGGTTGAGCAGGGACTAGAACCCAAATTGCCTTAGTCTCAATACCACACTCTTACCAATTACAAAAAGCTAAATTCTGCTTTTAGGGAGGACCCTTACAAGAAAGGGAGTGCACAGTACAGAGCACTTTCACCCCATCCTCCCGCAAATAATGAAATAATGGTTTCATAATGAAATCTGATCCCCTCTACATCTAGAAGGAAAAGGGAAACCACAAAATCTGGCATAATTCCCCATGCGGCCATCCGACTTCAAGAGTCCCCATTTTCTGGAGATTTTTCTGCCCTGCTCTTTCTTTCGGCCCCTTCTAAGAATCTTCCAGTCCTCAGAAGCACCTGCGTTTTGCTAACCCTAACCCTTCCCTGGATTTCCCCAGGAACCCTAAAATTTGGCATAATTCCCCATGTAGCACTCCAATTTCAACAGTCCTCACTTTCTGGAGTTTTGTTTATCTGCCCCTTCTAAGCACCTTCTAGGCCTCGGAAGCTTCAGAAGCACCTTCATTTTGCTAATTGGCTCAAATAAGGACTTCATTCTCAGGCTCCTGTCTGAACACACATGTGCAGATTTTCTTTTTGATTGAGAACAGAGAAGGGATTGAGAACAGAAGGGAAAAGGCTTCCTTCCAATGCATTGCATTCTTGATAAGGTTCAACCCTCCCCTTGCACCAGCCCCGTAATTCATAGAATGTATTAACTAAATACCTAGTTTGGCCTTGAGAGAACTGGTTCTATAGAAACACAACTGCTGGAGCCAAGGAAAACATTTAAGTATATCCCGCAAACAGCTTGAAGTTCTACTTTGCTATTTTTCAGTCCAATTGCTGATGAGTAAAATACAGTCATTCCCCTAGTCAGAATTTCAATAATCGCAGTTTGGGGCATTTCAGTTCATGTTGTCTGACTGCCAGACTTTTAAACTTGAGAGCTGCCATTATTCCACAGAACTCTTTCCAGTATCACAGAAGCTCTAATTAAATATTTAATGAAGAATGAATTGGGCTGATACAAATAAATGGGATGAAGAGGAGGTCTGCAGCACAATTCTTGGGAAGCTCTTAGAAACTGAATTTGGACTTCAGCTGGAAAACATGCCCATGGACATGCCTATGGAAAAGGGAAAGAGTGATTTCCCTTTTGCTGAGGGGTGGGGCAATCTGTTCATACTGTCTTCCATCAATTGTCTTCCTCTTTGTTTTTCTGTCTCTTTTGTTCCCCCTAAGGTGACTGAAAGGTTTGCTTTAATGACTCCTCAGGGCCAGCAATCCTCAGCTGTATCTATGCATTATTATTATAAGCTGCCACTGGCATCTTGTATGATATCAGATGACCAAGTTCTACCAAGTAGAAAAGGCATAAATAAGGCTGAATATTAATCTTTGTGAAGATTTTTGTTAGAGCAATAGCATAAAAGGGAGAATGTGTTGACAATTCAGAGTGCTGAACATCAGTGGAGAAACCTAAATTCCATAATGCAATTGTCAATTAGATATTCTTTTATTGTGGCAACCATAACCTAATGTACTGTGTTTCGGTGCTATTTAAGCCATGGGGTTTCAGCAGGAGTTATATTTGGCATGGTTCTACAGCTTAATTGAAACCTGATTATTTGAAAGTTGATTATTTAAATGGAGTATTGCATCAGATGTACCAACTTTTCTTTATTGGATGGCTGCTGGTGGTAGCACGAAAGGGCACAAGTTCTTTTGATGCTAGCAACGTATGTGGCTAATACTGATGCCAATGAATTGTGAATGAATACAGTTCTGGTATATACTGAATGAAAATACCCTATGAAAACAGTTTTTGCAGAGGATCATCTTAATAACTCACAATAGGTAAGATCAGCATGTTGACTGGATCTTGCTCATGATCATTTTCATTAAATAAAACAAAAAAGCCATTTTCATCATCAGCAGCAGCATGATATAATTAAGAAATTACTGATGTTTTCATAAAAAGTAAATAACTGAGACATAACAATATATTTAAATTACTGTTATCAATGCCTCTCCCTTCAGATGTAGCTTTGAGAATTTTTAGCCAGAGGTCCTGTGGTTTTTAGAAATTGTTCAATCATTCATTTAATTTGTAAGAATGCTTCTTCTCAGTATACTGCATGGTGGTATTTCTGATTCTCATCTGCTTGCAACAAAAGGACCATATTTAACTATATCAATCTTGCTGAAATGGATGGATCATGGTCTCAAGAAATATGACACAGTGATCAATACAGCAGCTAGAGTCCATGCCTTTTTAAGCAAACATGGAGAACCTGATTACTTAATGCAGCTTCCTCTTCTTTCAGAAAGAAGAAATATATCCACCACAAGAATCAAGATAAAGTGGTACCTTGGCTCATGAACTTAATCTGTTCCAGGACTCTGGTCGTGACCCAAATTGGTCACGAGCCAAGTCAAATTTCCCCAGAACGTTCCATGTAAATAAGGTTAATCCGTTCTGTAACTATTTTTTTTTTAATCACAAAAATTTGAAGCAAAGTGACAAAGAACAACAAAGATTACAGACATCTCCCCCGCACACCCCGAGCACAAGTGCAGCCACCTCCTCCCCCCCCCACCGACACAACCGTGATCGCGGCCACAGATAGGTGCTCAAGGAGGGGAGACAGGTGCAATCATGAGCGCGCTTGGGGGTGGGGGGACAGGTGCAATTGAGAGCACGCTCAGGGAGAGATGGATGCGATCACTGGTGTGCTCAGGGGGTGGGAGACAGGCTCGATCATGATCATCACCCAATGGGGAGTTTGCGACCTGAGGCAAAATTTTTGAGAAATGTCTGTTTGTGACCTGGTTTGGTTGTGAACTGAGGCGTTTGTGAGCCGGGATACCACTGTACTAGAATTAACAAAAATCCACTTCAGGATGTTTCTCAGCAGTGCTGAGCAATAGCAACTCAAAACTTAACCTACTTCAGATATTGCTGTCAGCTGTCATGAGCCTTTAAGATCTACTTACAGATATACTAAGAACTTTTTTTCTGTTTTGTGTTTTGATGTTCCTATTCTATGACAGAGAATCAGTTCAGGAATGTACTAATTCCTGTGAACTCAAATGTTAGCCACCTAACTTTTTCTCAAGGTTAAAATACATAAGATGCTTCATGAGTAGCTTTGACAGTGCAGTGCATGTCTACTAAGAAGTAAGCTCCATAGAGTTTAGAATGTCTTATTCCTACATATGCAAGCTGTGAAGACTTCTGTACTCAGCAAACATACTGGGCAGCAGCTTGACATTGGGTCTGTTCACAACTTAACAATCCAGTCATGCTTCATTACAGGATTAAGTTTAAGAATAAGCACCACACTGATGATGGGACAATTGAGAGCTGATCTAGTTCCTCAAGCAGATTTAGAGGGGAAAAATGCACCAGTCCCAATTGTAGCTGATGCCTACTCAGCCTGTTGCAATGTTAAGTAAATAATGATTGTGAGAGAATGCCTTCTAAGACTGGTGCCCATATTGTTCTTGCTTACCCTAAAGTGCTTCATTCATTTGCCAATCACCTTGACCCTCTTAGTAAATATATGCAGTGTGCTGGGCATAGACACTATTTACTAGAACACTTTTATTCTTGAAAAGTGACTGGATCAATTAATTCTCATATCCAGACTCAAGAGAGACATTTGAGTTCCTACTTATCTTTCAATGGCATTGGCTGTTGGATTTACAGCTAACCTTCCCCAGTTCTTGCTATTTTTTCCACAATCTTTCCAATTCTTTACATAGCTTTATCCACATTCCACTTTGTTGCTGCTGCTGTGTCTCATTAGCTCCCAGAGTTGTCCAGTTTTGCCATTAATGCACAAATTAATTCCTTTCTCATTTCCATATTTTGCCCCAGCTTCAGGGGTTTGAGCATTTGCCCAGATGGGATCAGAGCCCCAGAAGTACTAAAGAGATCTGTCTGGTTGACATCTATATACTTTGCAGCAGTTCTGTGTTAAGGAGAAAGCAACAAACATTTCAACCAAGTGTCCCCTAATTTAGAATGATGCAGTGACATGAGAAGCTGTGGTGAAACATGGAAACCTCAGAACAGATCCATGATTCTCTCCATGGTTTCAGAAATGCAGGAACTTTAGAACTGGGTTTGGACGAAACAGTAACCTACCCTGAACTCTATTCCTGAGTGTGGATTATTGAACTGAGGGAAATCTTGTTTCTTTGAACTGGAAATGCTTTGGGATATAAGCATGTTTTTGTGCAAGGTTGCTTTTTACAGGAAAGGCCATGAAATTGTGAGGACTAGGCTCATGAAAACTCCATTCAAGCCATTGAAATGAAGGAGATATAAATACATTTACAAGAGCTGAAGAAGGGACATTTGTCTGTAGGCAGAATTACAATTATCCTTATCGCAGCCTAAACTGACATTAAGAGGTATTAGAGATGTGCAAGAAATCTATAAGCACATAATAAAAACCTGTAACTCCCAGGAACTCATTCCAGGTGCTTACTGTCTGTTCATTTACAATCAAAAAGACCCTTGATCAATGTTCCCCCCCACCAAAAAAAAAAAAAAAAAAAAAAAATTATAGGAACTTCAGAAGCACAGGAGAAATCTGGGACTTGTGGCAGGATCTTGGAATAAGTGTGTGTATCTCTTGAATGCTGGGTACACTGTATCTCCCTATTACACTATTGCCTGGTCAGGACTGATTTCATATTTGTAAGACTGAATAATAGATAATGATTTATTTCTGCTGCATGTTGTTTTCTTACTGGGATTTAGATGACATTCTGCCCCACTTGCTGTCTTTGGGAACAAAGCTTTAACTATCTTTTCAGGCATGGATTGTGTTCCTTATCTATATCTATATAAGGTGCTAGACTCTCAGCCTGATCAAATGATATTTCTAGTTTGGTAAACAGTGAGCATCCTACCATCCTGATGGATTAGTGCAGATTATCTTCTGCCAGTTTCAGGCTCTGAGAGAGCCATGAACTCAATAGTACACATACATGCCCTTCAGATATGACAGAAAGTTGTGTTTTGGTAATTTAAAAAAATCCTTAGAATTAAATTATTCTTGATTATTTTAGTGAGTTAAAATCAATCTTGAAGAAAGGAACAATTCTAAATTCACTTACTAATTGAGCCCCATTGAACTTCGAGAAACTTAGTTCTGAATAAACATAATTAAGGTTGCATTGCATGTCATTCTAAAATTTTACTGAATAATAGGAAAACCAACTAGCTAGTACATTTAATTTTAAAATGGATCAAGTTCTGTTACTAATTTTGCAACATAAATACCCTGTATTTTTAATAGATCTGCATATGGTGCCATCTGATACTATTTGTGGTGAACAAACTCATGATGATTTTGTGTTTAAAAAAATAAATACCAGTGTCATTAGTAGCAAAGCTAAATATGCATCTAGAGATTTGAAGATCAGGGTCTGGACAGAAAGCAACAACAGGAAAAGGGTGGAAAACAGATGTTTTTAGTCCCCTGCACACGCACACAAATTCCACACTTTTTCTGAATATTCCCCCACCCCCAATCACGAATTATTCACTTTCCCCATTTTCTGTTCCCTCTCTAGAACTTCACATCTTTATATGAACCACTTTCAAATTATGCTGTAAAATTCCTCCCTCCAGAGGGTCATTGAAGAAATAAAAGCAAATCTAATCACTCTCCCACTGCACTCCATTCTGGACTTTTCATTTATATGGGACAGAACTGGTGGAGATGTGCATCAGTGGCTAAAAATATCATAACTGATACTAGAAATAGGCTGTGCTTCTTAAGTCATTATATCAGATAAGAAAAGGTGGTTGGCATAATCCTGAATGAGAGACATGCTGTCCCTATTAACTACAGTTGCCTGGTTCAATGCTATACTTAGCCACATTTTGATTTCTTCTTAACCAATATTCAGAGAGTAGATTATGATTTGTTATATCGCTCTCCTTGTTTCTCCTTGTATGTTAGTATAAGAAAAATGGTCTTTCCTGTAGAGGAAAATAGCTTTATGGTGCTAACGAATACTATATCACTCATTTAATACCCTCAATCCAAGTCATATATACCACTTACTCATGTATTACACATACTTTTATATCTACCCAATCCTAATATTCCATATGATAGGAAACCTGGCAACAGTTGAGGAAGTGCTCAAAGTGATGCATGGCAATGGTTTCAATTGAGCAGAATAGTTCCATAAAATTTAACATTCCAGAAACTTTGAATTTTCAAGTTTTTCCAGAGTATTTCAGCAGCTTGGGTACTGGGCCAAGATGCAGCTCAGTGCACTGTCTTTAGTGCTTTAGATAGTGTTCAGCACACCATGCTTCAAAATAACTGCTTCATTGCGATAGTAGCACACCAGAGAAAGCGGGCAATAGTGCATCTGAGAGATGACAGCAGGGCAATGGGTGGCTGATTTTGCTCAGCAGTTGCTGCAGCTCCTTGGATGACCTTCCTCATTTTGGCTTGCATCAATTGGCGAAATGATTGGGCAGGCTTGTCTGTAGACAACAATTGTCAGGCATGCTAATTATGCCTGCCTCTTAGTTATAAACCTAGGAAGCTGCCTGACAGAGAGTCAGAATGCTGGCCCATCTTATATCAGGGTTGTTACAAGTTTCAGCCTATGGATCAAAGGCAGTCTTGGAAATGCTCTTGGGATATGTTGGGCCAAAAGAGGTGGGGCTGAAGTTCCAAAAACATCAGCATGTTTTAGCTTAAAGCTCTTACTGCCAGTAACAGATACTATAGAGAGGCCTTTCAACCTTTTAGAAGGGGGGAATGCAAAAGCTGAAAAATCACCAAAGAATTGGCAGTCTGGGAAAAGTGAGTGAGGCTACTACAAGAAAGTAAAGGCTTCAGGAACCTCTAGAGATCTGGGTTGGATCCATGGTGGGCCACACTTGCCCCACAGGGGTGAAGTTCAACACTTCTAAACACAAGCCTACTCTAGCGCATTGGTGGGAAATTCAGCTCTCATCAGCCTCAGTCCTAAGAGGGACAGGGCCAAATGAATGTTCTTTAGAACATGCATTGCTGACTTGTGTGATGTTCTCCCCTATTCTGCTGCAAGCATATGCAGTACCAATATGGATCAGTGCCCAAATTGGGAGGTTCAAGCTTCCTTCACCCTATTTTGTCCTGAAATTACATCCCTCCAGTGGCAGGGGGAAGGCATGAAAGTTTCTCCTGGTTCCAGTGACCCACCTCTTTTAACACCTGTGGGACATAGATGGCATCTTGGGATGAAAAAAGTCAGGAAGCTTAACCCACCTCTCCTGAAGCACCCTAATCTTGGGGCCATGGGCATGTGCAGGAGAGTCAAGAAGACAATCATACATAACTTGGCTTTGTGTGATTAAAGGAATGCTTAGTTTGGGCTGCACCTCTCTTCATACACAGGCAGCTACATGGAGGATCATTTAATATGGTGGTTGTGTCTGATTTATCATGCAGCATGGCTCAACAGTTGAGAGAATATAGCCTGGATCATGGGTCCTCAAACCACAGCCTGAGGGCTGGATCTGGTCCGTCATGCCCATTTATCCGGCCCGCCGTGCCCATTTAGATGCGCTGCGCCCACGCCCATGTGCATGTCCGCTGCTGCCCACCTCACCCCACATGCAGGGAGGCAGCGGTTTGCTCACTCAGAGAAAATAATCTCCAAGCAAGCAAGCTGCTGCCTCATGCGCCCGCCTCACAGTGTGTGCTCGCCCTGCCCCTGCCCCAGCCCGCACACACCACCAGCACCACCTTTCTGATCTTGCGCCCAGCACTGGCAGTTTTCAACTGGCCCCCTGGTGAAAAAGTTTCAGGACCCCTGCTCTAGATCAGCCCCTAGAGAACATCCTCTGGGTCAACCCCATATGAAAACAATTTAGCACACAATCCTCTGTCCTGTAGTAGGCCTTACACTACTGGGACTTCCCTCCTCTGAGCTGCTTTGACCTCGGAAGCTGCCAGTGGTCTGGCTCCCCCCACCCCCCAGCTGTCATGATAGAAAACATATTGGCAACGTTCTAAGGCTGGGTAAATTTCCCCAGGAAAAGAGGGCATTTGATGGATTTGTGGGGATGGGACAAGGTTAGCCAGAATACAAGCTATCCTCTGGTCACTCTTCCAGCCTCCTCCCCTCCTTTTCAAAAATGCCATTGTTAAATGCAACAAACAAACAAACAAACAAAAAAACAGTCTAGTGAAAAATGCGGTGCAGGAACATGGGGTGGGGTGAGGTTTGCTCTCACTACCCCTCTCATTCTGCAATGGATGATCAGAGGATATTGCATTCTAGGGCAATAGAATGATCATCAAGGGCACAATCAACAGGATTGCACACTTAATGTTTGTGCTTCACGTAGAACACTAACTGGCTATGCCTCACTAAACTCCAGGGGAGGGGCAACACTGCTTTCAGGAGAGAGCAAGCAGTGTGGGTAACACAACTGCTCAGCACTTTTACATATTATTAATACAACATTGAGCATGATGAAGCAAATTGTGCACAGGAGTAATACAACAAGAAGTGAGTCTGAAAATACTTAGGTGCAGCCATAGGTTATTCCTCTGTTTTGACATGCAGATTACATGCCATCATTTGTATAAGCACTAAGTAATAGAGCATTTCCCCTTGTATTGTATATGCGACCTTGTACAAAATGTCAAACTGAGCTAAAAACCATTCGGGGAGTCAACAAAGCGTGAAGTAAAGCCATAGCATCCCCAGCGGAGCTTTTGGTATGCTGTGTCAGGGCCCACCTGGGGGCAGAGATTCGAACCATGACTAGAAAAACACACCTTCCGATCGATTTGTCTGTCTGGTCAAGACCTATTTAGAAACCTTGTGTTTGCAAATCACCAAAACAATAGGTTTTAATGGTTTCAGAGGAGCTATTAAGATTTTTCAGTCGAGGGAAGTGTTGCTATAACACCAAACACTTGAGAGGGTTTTGTGGACAACCCAGCAACAACAACTTTTCAAATTGATTGACTCTCACTAAATGCGCTTCCATAGCAGTCATAATGACTGGGCTGGTTGCTATTAGGCTTTCTATGGTTTGAAATACCACAACTAGGAGCATGACAGGCCATAAGAGAAGGATGTGCATTCTTTATTTATGGCATTTCTATCTGGAGGGTTTTTTGTTTGTTTGTGTTTTGTTTTGGTGAGGAACCAAACTCAGCATATATGACCCCCCTCTCCATTTCATCTTTGGAACAGCACTATGGGTATATATACAGCCTTACCACACTGTTTCATTCAGGGATGCATGAGAATAATTTTGGGTTCAAGTTTGATCAGGGTTTTCCCCAGTTCATACCTTCCAGACTGAACAGAGACTCAGACACCCTCTGCAGTAAAAGTCTGTACATTTCCAAACTTGCAAAATTATTCACAGACCAAGAGGGAAGGAAATTGTTCAATAGAATGTGCATATTTCAGATTGTGCACATTTCCAAACTCCATGCATTTCAAAATGAGTATAGAAAAGTAATGAATAAATAAAAATACATAATACAAGTACATTTTCAAAAACTATACATTTCAGAATCAGAGGATTTTAAAGTTACATTACAAAATTGTGCACAGCTAATGCATGTGTTTGGAAAAAATATGCACAGGAATATAAATGGATTTTCATGCAAAAAGAGAAAAAATACAGAGCTCCTAATCTACCTCAACCTGCTTTAGAATGAGCTTTGAGATGGAATTTCAAACTTCAGTGAGGTTGAGTTTTGCTGATTCTCACTTGCCCAGGTTCAGGTCACAAGTGTATAAATACATTTCCTCCAAATTATGTACCTGTTTCTGGGGTATTTTAAATTTTGCTCAAATGGTGAGCTAAACAAAACTTTCCAATATGACCTTGGACCTATTCGATGAGAGGAAAGCCTGATAGGATTGTAGTAGAGACTCCTCCTCTTAGCACCCTAATCAAAATGTAAAGGACCCAAGCATGTGTGACTGGAATGATTAATTATAAGTAGTGTCCTCAAAAGATACCCTTGGTCCTGTGAAGACAAGTCAGCAGTTCTCCAGAAAATAAAAAGGTATTAAAAAAAAGATTAATATACCAATCAGCTATCGAAAAGAATAGCTGTGGGGGATTTCAGGAAAGTAAAAGGCAAAGGAAGAATGGTTCTAGAGCAGTTGGCCACACAGCTTTAACTTAGGCAGGAAGATGAAGAAGGGGTGTGTGTTATGATGGAGAAGATGCAGGAAATGACTTTCTCTTTGGGATCTGTCTGAAAGCAGAAGGGTCAATGGCCTCAGGATGCAATGGAGACACTCTCCAGGAGCTTCTGGGCTTGGGGACAGGAAGAGGCATGGTCAGGAAAAGGGGACCACATATGGTCATAGAGTGAAGTTCAGGAACTGTGGGAGGAAATGCAAGTAAATTCAGGGCTCACATGACCAGGCAGACAAAGACTAGGTATAGAAGACCTTATGTAGAAGTGGATGGTGTGGTCCTGCATAGATGCTTTTAGACATCCAATCACAGTAGGGCTTTGAATGGATTGGCAATAGGTGTAGGATAGGAAATTTATATAGCAGATGTACCAAACTGTCTAAATAGAGGTTGGGAACCACTCTATGCTAGTAAAGGACACCTACAACTTAAATGCAATGCAGGGCTACACAATGTGGCACCTATGAGCACCAGTGCACCCTCAGACACCATTCTTGACACCCATGAAATGCCCTCTCTCTCCTACTTTTAATTGTGTATTAAAAACAACTTCATTATTTCTAAGAACTGCACTCACTTTAAAGCAAAGTGAGAGCCAGCAGCTGCTTCTTTTCTTTGAAAGTTTTCTGGACACACATGGAGCTCATTTGGGGGTGAAGCAACACTATTGGAAAACTGAACATAAAATTATGAAATTCCATGATGATTAAACATAGAGAAACACAATGCTCCTATTTTTGTGGAAATAAAATGAAATTGGTTTGTCTTGAAGAACCAACATTCTTTATGAGTGTAAGACTGTCAGATCTGAAAGATTTCATTCTGAAATGAAGCAGATTTTTCTTTTTTTAAGAATGGAAGCCAGTTAAATTTATAATTAAATAAAAATACAGACTTAACCCATAGAGCAGCACAGAATAATCAAGAATCTCATTAGTTAAATGACTGAAAATTTTTGGTCCAGCAGTGGCACCTATGCTAACCCCTTTAGTAGGGTTTTTCAAAGTGTAGGTGCCACTCCTGGGTAGGACCTTTCTCAAATTGCTACCAAATACACACCAGATGTTGTCAGGACACAGAGAAGGACACATCCAGAGGATATCAACACTCATGCAAGTTCATACAGGAGAAGGTGGTTCTCCAAAACTCTTGGTCCCAGACTATTTATCTGAAAAAATATTGTTATAGCAGAGGAGTTCATAAAGATGTTAGATTTTGCTTAGCAAGCTAAACCCTTCTTCAATTGGACATTTTAAGCAGTCACATTCTGTCTGTGATGCAACATAGATACATAATTAGGGAGCACAGGGGTCAGCTGAGAGGTGGGTCAACCTATTTCTGTGTGAGGGCAGAATTCCAATTCAGAGAAACTTTCCAACTTGCCATGTTCCAGAAGAAATGGGCTAGGGCAGTGTGCATGCACTCATGCACATGCACCCCCCCCCATCATGTTTTAGTTTAAAGTTCCTACTGCCATTAAGACTTAGCATTTCAATATTTTAAAACTGAAGGAAAATGTTTCCAAAGCCAGGGAACCAACAAACAGTGATGGGGGATCAGGTAGAGCTGGGGATAGGGATGTGGCCTTTTGGGCAGCCCTCTGGCTGGATTGGGATCCCGGTCTTGAAGAACTGTATCCCTGATTTAGACCATATATATGTTGAACTCCTGTAGTGTAGTGTGATGATATCATATCATAATTATGATTTTCTATCAAAACTTTATATTTTGGGAATCTCACCAGCAACAATAATAACAGATGCAAACTTGGCAGTGAAAGTAACAATTGCTTTTTAAAAAAATGATATCCTGGGTTTCATTCTGTGTCATGATATCCCAGTCCAACATATGAAACCCAATGAAAGCAGCCATATAGTCTAAAACTAAAGGCATCTATAGAACCAATGTGGTGTGGTCATTAAAGTACTGGACTGGGGACCTAGAAGATCCAGGTTCTAGTCCCCACTCAGCTCACTGGATGACTTTGGGCCAGTCACACACTCTCAGCTTGGTCTACCACTCAGGGTTGTTGGTGTGAGATAAAACGGAATGGAGAAGGACTGTGTGAACAGCCTTGGGTTCCTTGTAAGAGGGGAAAAGGCAGCACATGAATGTGATGTGATAATAATAGTATCATGTAATAGCAAACAACTAACATTCAATAAGTCTCAGTTTCATTTAGTGGTTCTGGTCACACAGCATTGAGAGAAGGTTGGATGGAGATGAAGAAAGATATCTTTATCTGGTTTGGACTTCAATTCCCAATTTTCATGACCATTGGACACCTGACAAAATCTGTGGACTTGTTTCTGCCCATCCCTGGTACATCCTATGCAAATTTGGTACACTTAAGAGCTAGTGGACTAATTTCAGCAACTCCGTGATTCATTGAGATGCCTTTAGTTGTGCTCAGTTTTCCTGTCCCCTTTAATATGCAGTCTTATGCACGTTCAGATAGAAAATAGATGGGATTGTGCTTTAGCCTTCAGGACTTTTTTCTTCTAAACATGCTTGATTTCCCAGTGCTTTTTGACCCTTTGCCAGGCATTCTTTGCCTCATTGCTTGGAATTCCCTCCTCACACAATTGCTTGCCTCCCCATAGCAAGGGCAACATGCAGATCCCAGCCTGATTAGCTATTTTTTATATCCCATAGGAAAGACAGCAAGACTGAGAAACAGAAGACATGTTGCCCTGTCTCTTCAATTTCAAAGGAACCAAGGGGCAAATTTTATTAAACACCATTCATACAATTGCTTCCTGGTCAGATAAGCAACTGCCTTCCAAAACCATTGGAGAACTCCTCTTGCAAATATTGTTTAAATATTTGTATAGCATCTCATATTTTTCCCACACAAGAAAACAAGAATGCTAGGTAAAGTTGAAGGTAGAAGAAGATTGCTAACAAGTATGAGATGGAACAATTGCATAAAGGAAGCTACATTCTTGAGTTTATAAGCGTTAACCAGCTGGGACTGTCAAGGACAGGACATTTGAAAGGCACTCATTCATAGGGTCACCATAAGTCAGAGATGAATTGATGACACATAAAAACAACAACAAATGTTATATTTTTATCTGTTCCTTGGCATTTTATTCTTAAGTGTTTGTAATCTGCCCAGAGAACATTTGTTATTGGATGGCTTAGAAATGTAATAAGTAAAGAAGCTAGAAAAGAAGGAGAGCAAACTCAAGTACTTTTAAGGAACATCATTTTTTTTTCTGCAAATATACTTTTATATTATTTCCTCTCAAATACTGAGTTGTTTTGTATTTGCTCTACTTACCATTTAGCTACATAAGAAAAAAAAAAAGAAAAACCAAAATAAAACACAACCCTTTACTTAAAAAAAAGAAAACCTACATTGAAGTCTCTGCTTTCAACTCTCAAGGACAGTTAAAAGGATATGGCATTTAAGATGCAATATGAGCTAAGCCGGAGGGATACAACTCTCTTTGTAAATTTTATTTTGATCTTGAAGCCTGGAAATGTGTGTGTGTGTGTGTGTGTGTGTGTTTTCCTCTCCTGCTTCAGCTATTTCAAGTTCATGGTACAAGATTCTCCACCAGTTTTATTTTTAGTCATACACTAAAACTGCACAGACCCTAATGCAAGATCTTTAAAAAAATAGTTCTTTAACAATTGAAATAATTTTCAGACTAAAGTAAATGGAATGATGTAAAAAAAAAAACCCTTTTATACAATGAAAAATGTGGAAATGGTGTAATGGTAAACAGTTAATATCTCAGTTATTTTGAGAATAAGTCTCGGTAAAGCTCTGGCTGATGTACTTCCCTTTCCTCTGGAATGGTCACAATTTCATTGAATATAATCAGAAGGAAGACTCACAGACCAGTGATTTTTGACATCACCTAAAGTCTCTGAATTTCACTTCAATTCCCATTTAACGCCACTCCTGCTTTAATTTTTGACTTTTTCATGGGTATTCAAATGTGTAAAGTACACATTGCTCTGAAAGTTTGTCAAAGTGGAAAGCCATCCAGACCATATCAAATTGGAAAAGGCTTATTAAAACTTCATGGCAACATAAAATTCACCAGGTACATAGTTTTCCCCAGGATTCTGAAGTGACAGGAAAAGCAGCACTGCTTGAACATTTGTCATATCTTTCTATTTATCTTTAGTCCAGAGCTATCTATATTGACATATAAGTAGGTTTCCAACTGCATAATAAGAATGGTACCAATTTTAAAATTAGATAAAAGAAGAAGAGGAAAGCAGATGTACTGTTATTTCCAGGAATGGGCACATCTCTCTATTTCATGTTCTTCCAGTTTCTCTCCCCACCACTTCCAAGAATTGTTATGTGATTCATCAGACACTTTGAGAACATTTTCAACCTTAAGTTTGGGTCTTCCAAAATGTTCTTGCTTTCAGAAAATAAATTTGCCTGAAATTTCTTCTAATACATTTATTTTAATGTTATGTTCATGAATAGATAGATTTTTGTGAGCACTTTCCCTTCATACATGCATTTTTTTTTAATTGAGATCTCCACTGGAAAATTTAGAGAAATGCAGATTTTGAATGCTGAGTTCACAGATTGGTTCAAAATACATGAAATGTATTTTACATTTTATAGATTTCTGTTATAGTAATAAAATAAATTATGTGACAAATATGAACAAATTTCACACTGGCCACTAATTATTTCTGCATTTGCCTGGCATTTGCTCATACAGTCTAAAGGAGATGTTGTATAGGAACACTGCACTTTTTAATTTTTATTTTGATGCTCTGCTGCAGAAAATAGAGATTCTAAACAGAGAGCGATATAAATGCAAATTAAATGACTCTCTGATTAAATGTTTTAAAGGATAGCACATATGAACACACAAAGCAAACACCATGTATGTATCTGTTAGCTATTTTGGCTATAGCATCATTTAATATCTTCTGACTTTTTATGGCAGAGACTATATTGGGTTATAATACTATCAGGAGACAGGAAGTCTCCCAACAAAAGTCTACTAAGCAGACAAACTCAAATACAGGCCAGCATGGATCTTTGAACTGCATTACCAAATACCACATGATACAATTTTTATTACTCAGTACACAAATTTCAAACACACCATTCAAATGAAAATCATGATCCAACAAACTGGATGCCTTTGGAGATTTGGTAACAGTTAATTTGGACTGAATCCTTTGTAGAAAACCAAAAGCTATCCTAAACTTACCCCTTGGGTGGAAGAGGGAGCTTTTGCTGCTTTTCTCCTGATGGAAAACATATTAGAGCAGAATGCTCACTTTGGAGATCAAGTGCATATCCAGTCATGGAAATCATATATGGGAGTGGAAGGAAGATTTTCACTCTGAGTGGCTCATTGTCCATGTACACAGCTTATGAGGACTAATGCTGAATCAGGCATGTTTGCAGCAAGCCGCAATCTTCAAGGTATCTCCATTGCCCAAGGATACTATCTCCACCATTCTGATTCTTAGACAAGACTTTAGGCATCTACCATGCCTGCATGTCCCAGGTAGCTGAGTCTGATAGATGATATTAGTATTCTTGCCAGAGATGTAACATCATCTTTAGTTTGCACAATCCATGTCCAAAATCTACAGCTTTAGACCATAAAATTTCAAAATGTGGAGATGGGCAAGCTCTCCATGGATAGTTCTGAATAACAAACAAGCAAAAGCAATTTAGCACAACACAAGTAAATGCAGTGGTGGGAAGAACTCAGGATTTTTTATATCTAGTCCAAGGGTTCAGAAGAAGCCTTTTCAAAAGACTTCTTATCTTGGTTTCGTTGCTTCCTATGGGGTTGAGAGAAGGAAAAGCTAAAAGTAACATAAAGGGGCTGGGGGGGGGGGATAAAACAGACCTATACATGTTCAGACACTTTTCTTAGCATCTGCTGTAGTACCCTACTTCTTTTAGTTAAAATGACAAAAGCAGTAGCAGCAGCAACAAACACAAATATGGGTGGCTAGGATTGCTTCAAAGCAAAGAGAGGGCCTTCAGCTGCTACCGTCTTCCTTTGACATGAATTCCTCTGCATTACACAGTGGGTTGGAGTCCTCTTCTAGAAATGAAAATGGGCTGTTGTAGGCCAATGCTTTCATCAGGAACACACCCATTTTGTGGCGGTGGCCAGTTTCACTAATAGCCAATTGTGTTCATAGACCCCAAAAGATGTTCTACTCCTGGACTAAATGGCAGAGATTCCACAGTAGGAAAATTGACAGGGCCAAAGATCATCCTAGCATGGCTGACCCATGGGTGACTGGCATGGGTGACTGACTGCAGCCCTCAAAGGAACACACAGAAGAGTGTCTGGCAATTTGTTAAAGGATACTCGAATTCTGAGACCAGTTTTAATAAACTATGGGACTTCATTCCTGACCCTGCTTCTGTTTTGAATGTCACCAACATCTCCATCAATAAAGCAATGTGTTGCATTATCTGAACTCAAGAGAAAGCTAGAGGAAAGTCTAATAACAGAGGGCATGATGGACTCCTGAAATTATTTTTATATATTTTACTGTTCCTTCAACAAAGTGTAGCTGAAAGTTTTCCACCCTATGTTTACTCAGAAAGGGATGAAAGTGGCAAGTGCTCAAAGGCATGAATCCATTTTGTTTTGGAAGAGGGGAGGGAAATCCCCCTGTGGAGTTTCTAGAACAAAAGACTCCCCTTCACTTGCATCCCACTGCTTTCGTTTGCCTATAAGTGACTGGCACATACACTAAGCCTATGAAGTGCATATTTTCATTGGCAAGTATCTTGTTAGATTGGCATGAATAATTCCCTCCTGTGTTGGCTGAGCTCAGAAAGCAAAACACGTTTAATGTGGAATTGACTGATGTTTCTTGGAACAGCTGTTCTTGAAAACAAAAATGACATCAAAATTGATGAAAGCGTACCATTCCCCACCCTGCAGGTCTTATAAACATCCTTTCCAAACAGATGACAACATAGATGTTCTCTGTGGACTGTAGTCTTAAAAAAAGAAATAAGAGTAAAGAGAAAGGTGCTATCTCTGCTAAATTGACTAAAAGAAATTTGAAATGTAAGGAAATAATAAAACTATTGGATTCAATAAACTAAAGTGGAGCATTTTGACAGAGGAGAAAGAAGCAACGAAGAAGTGTTCACTGTAGGAAAGAGAGAATGAATTTCTCTGGCTAGTTTTAAAAGACTGAATTTTAGTCTAAACAAATCAAGGCTGTGGCCAAGGAAATAAAAACTATCAACATGTATGTATTGCAAGGCAGGCATTACTGTCCCCAAATTCCCATCCTAGGCAATCATCTCTTGCTGAACAGTTTGGTGTCCTTCAGGGTAAAACACCAGGCCTAGTTTGGCTTGCAACAAGCTACTCTAACCTGGTGCCCTTCAGGTATGTTGGAGCTAAACTCCTATGATTCCTAGCCAACATGGCCAATGGCTATGCTGGCTGGGAAAAATAGGAGTTATAGACTGTATGGGAGGCTACCAAAACTATGGCTTGAGCAGGACGGACCTGGCATGCACCCAGCTTATGCTCAGTTGCCAGAACCCAAAGTTGTTTAATAATGATTTGTCATACTGGTGATGCAGACAAAGATTCCATAGCTCATTTAAGGCTTTTTGCATTTCTTAATATTTATCCAGATGTGCCAGATCTCTCTCTCCCTCCCTCTCTCTCTCTCTCTCTCTCTCTCTCTCTCTCTCTCTCTCTCTCTCGCGCACACACACACACACACACACACACACACACACACACATTCATGAAGCTCAGTGAAATGCACATAGGATGAGTGGGCAGCACTTATTATTATTATTATTATTATTATTATTATTATTATTATTATTATAACATTTCTATGCCGCCCCTTGCCGAAACCTCGGGGCGGCTTACAACATGATAAAATACATTGAAATACAATAGTACATAACTTATGACCTTCAGCATAATGGCATGCAGCCCACAGCATAGTTTCAAAAGCCCCCTGCATGAGATTGTTCCCCGGCACCCTGTTGGGTGGGAAAGAAGAGGAGGAGTGAGAAAAGGGGGATCTGTGAGAGAAAGAGAGAGAGAAGGAGGTGCCAGAAAGAGAAAATAAATAGGGAATGGCAAAACCCGTATTTGACTCTGGACTGTCCACCGCCCACCAGCAAAATGCACCTAAAATGGGTTATGAGTGAGGAATTGTTACTCTAGCAGAAAAAAAATGTTTGCCCACCCATGGCAAATGTGTATGTTAGCTCCAGGACTGTTTTAAATTTTAGAAAAGATCCTCTGACACCTACCAGTGGTAACCAGGGCAAAGCAAGGGGGCTAAGTACCCAAATGCCAACTTATTGTTAACTTAAAGCTTCTATGGGGAGTGGGGAGAATTGGAAGCCCAGGCAGGCCAGATTTTGCTTTCAGACATTCTGTATTCCTGCTCCACTGCAATTTATGGAAACAGGCAGGAAGTACGGCTATTGCCCTGAAAATTTGCCAGTTAATTTAAGATTCTTTCTTAAGCTTTCTTCTTTTCCTTAGAAATTGTTACATAAAACTTTATGAACACATTTTTATGTCAGTTATCACAAATTGCCATTCATTGGTACATTTTATTTATTTATTAAATTTATATAAAAGCCTCCCTGTTAGCATTATGCATTCTTCACATATATGTACCAAATATTTAAAATATTACAATCCTGGAATGGCTCAGATGTTATCAATGTAGAATCCAGGAGGCCCTGATTGTTCAGGCTTTGTCAAATACAATGTGACTGTTCAGAGAACTATTCCCAAACAATCAATCAATATTCCACATGCACCGAGCATGCTCTAACCTTATTTGGTTTGGGGTTAGGGGATTTACACCCACTTCCAAAATAGTTCCCACCTACAATCATTTCCCTGGAGCTGTACTCAGCCTTTTCTCTTATGTACTCCTCTCCTTTGCATGGGCAGTGCCCTTTGCACTACATGCAACCAGTGCTCAGGTTATTCAGTTTGCTGTTAGTATTTTTCAGTGGTCCCTACAGCAGCCTGTTGCAGTCCATCCCCGGCAGAGTATCCTTGGCACAGAAGCCTGTGACTGAGGGTGTGGTGGGGGTGAAGAAAGAAAAGTTTTATTTATTTATTTTTCGATTTATATGCTGCCTTTTTCCTACAAAGGGCTCAAGGCAGCTTACATCATTGTCCTCCTCCATCTGATCCCCACAACAACAACCCTGTGAGGTAGGTTGGGCTGAGAGTCTGTGACTGGCCCAAAGTCACCCAGCTGGCTCCATGGCTGAGCGGGGACTAGAACCCAGATCGTCTGAGTCCCAGTCCCGTGCTCTTAACCACTACACCACACCACACTCTAGTTAACATCCTAGAGAAGAGTTCTTTCTCTATGTTGAGTCTTACTTCCTGTGCACAATTTAGCCATACAGTTTATTTTTGAACATTTGAATGTGCAACTGATTTTACATGCAGTCCAATGAGGCTTCTGAACTGGGTGCTTAGTCTGAGCTGGAAGAGAGCTGAGGAGGCAATTTAAGCTGACTGACTTTGCTGCAAGTTGTGATTTTACATTGCAAGGTTGTTGTGTACTATTCTCTTAGTTCAATCTACAGTGTGTGGATAAAACCAATAGATAACATTGCAGAGTTGTTCCTAGTCTTTCAGTGTCATTCAATACTCTCCACCCCATTCAGCAGTATGGAGAACTCTTCTCTTTGGTGGGGAGGGGTTGGATACCCATATGCCCATCTCAGTTCCATTACTATCTTTGATTTTTTCATAGATTTTTAAAGGGAATATTCACTTTTATCCGGGAGACATTTCAAAATAGATTTTCAATGTGAAACTGGAAATGACTTTCCTGGCATTGAGATGGTACCCTCTGTTCCATTTTCTTATGTTTTTCTCCCTGTCTGCCTTTGCCACTGCTTCTTCCTAACTCTTGCTTGAAAGCTTTTAACCCCTCTGAAACTTTCAGGATTCTACAGTAAGAATTCTTACAGGACTTTTGCTGGCATCCTACTGCCACAGCTTTTCTGGTTTAACTAACTTGTGCATGACTCTTGCATGTAGGTGCTAAAGATTTCATTGTACACTGGCAGGCACTTTACCCTGAAGTTTGGGAACAGAATAAAAGATGATGATGAGAATATTGTGATTTTCCACTGCCTACTCATGACCAATCCCCCACCCCAAACAAAAGCCATTCCCATCAACTGGTGCCACCTCAGAAGAAAGTAGCAAGCCCTTTTGTAACACTGTGCGTACACACAGAAAAAAAAATGTCTGTGTCATCTGTGAACTGATCAAGCGTGTCTCATACACTGCCATGTTTGCATTTCCCATTCACTGTCCTTTGAGCTTAGGACAGATGAACATGCAGTTGCTTTGCCAGCATTCTTTGCATTTTAAAGTAACTAGTACAATGCAAAAGATAAAACAGTTTGTCTGATCTGCTGCTGCCGAGCATCTTGCCATTTTGAAAAGAGTAGGGTGGCTCATGCATATTTGATTGTTTCACTGAAGCAGCGGGACTTGAGGCTCAATGTGTGAGCTTTTATTTCACTTCAGCATTGGCAGCTCCTCTTCACCGCTGCACCAGTGGCTTGGAGTGAGACCCTCTCTGTGGATATAAACAGGAAACAACTTTGTGTAATAGGATATGCGAGGAGAGCAAGTGAGAGAGTGCTTGCTTTTTATCGACATTTCTCTTCCTGCCACATCTTTCAAGAAAGGTCACTCATTCTTCTATTGATGACTCAAATTACACTTACTCTTTGGCTAGCTGTTCTACCAACCCCCTGTGATGCTGACCTTTAATTTGAATGGAACTTTTATTTCTAAGGAAATGGGTATCCTACTGATGAAACCAGGGCCCAAAATCATAATGGTGCAAGGGTAGCGGCAGCAATGGTGATGGTGATTGTTAACTACAACAACACACAAGTCACTACAACACATGGATATCTCACTTGTCTATGCATAATATTCTTAAGCATTGAAGTATAGCTTGCTATACATAAAATATATACTATGTGTATGTATTTGTTGTGATAGATTCAATTAAACCCTGTAGCCTTTTGTTTTATTTCTGGTTTCTGTTTGTTTTTGTTTTGAGTTTTGAAACTCACAATACAGTTAATTAAAACAGCAACCACAGCAGCAACAAATGACCTATTCAAATATGTGGTGGTGGTGGTGTTGTAAGAAGACTGAAAGAAGACTGAAAATCTGAACAAGTGAAGGATGAACTCTTCTTCCAGTTTGAGATATTTGGAGATAGGAAAAATAACAGAGCAATGTCCTATATATAGTATGGCTATTCTGTATAACAAGTAGTTGACTCTGATGTCCTCAGGGTTTATCTTATTCTCCAGGGAACAGTCTGGGACCCCAACACTCACTTTGACATGTACAATTATCTCTTGAGCAGGAGACCCAGCTCATACTATACAAATTGCCATCTAGCAGTAAGGACTTCTTACCGCAAAGTACACAGTGTATAGTTGCATAAGATTGGCAGAGCACATGCATACATAAACAACTCTCATTGCAAAAGAAGATAAGTGGTAAATGAGCAATTTGACTTCCAGGGTCTATTGTTCTTCATGGCTTTTAAAAATTATTGTTACATTCCAATACATCTACAGATTCTCAAGAATACAATTTGGAAATTACTGACATGAACAGTGTATAATGTGGATCAGACGCAGCAGTAATTATCAGGAGGTGTGTAATACTCTGATGTATAGATGTCATGGCCCAGTCATGGCCTGTGCTCTGTGTGGAAGGGAATCAAGGCAATTGCTTTCCCCATATTTTTGCCCTTCTGGTATGTGGCAGTTTCCACTGTCCAGATGGCCTCCTGTCCAGTTCCTATTTCCTCTTCTCTCACAAAGAAAATAAGCTCTCAGTGCCATTCTGGCTTTGCTGTGATTTCTGCAAAAGCAATTCCTTGGCCTTCTGATTCAAAAAACTTCCAAGTAAACTTTTGAGCTGTTGGCTGATACTTGACCAAAATGTGAAGACCAAAACTACCAGTAAACAAAGATAGTTTTGGACCTTCATAACAGAGAAAATGGAATAATCTGCTGTGCCTTATTTTCCATCCACATCTCTTGATCATCTCTTGATGATTTGTATTCCAGGAGGAAAAGGGGGACACAACTGTGAGCAGAGTAGCTGTTATTTCAGATTTGTGATGTAACTGCAAAGAAATTATGAAGAATATGAAGTAATAACCATTCTGTATATTTGTCCATTGCTATGAATGGTCAATGTTTTTGTTGGCTATAAGGAGTTAGTCATACCAAGCCCAGACTGTAAAAGGAAATTGCTGTATTTTAGATTGTTGCTGTTGGATTCACACTAAATTAAAAAATACATGTTTTGTAAAATGACAGATTAAGACTTTTTCAGATATCCCTGCACATATTATTCATTATGCAATGATTTCTAACTTGTAGTTTCTTGTGAAAACAATTCTAGCAAAGAATTGCTTTGCATTCTGTAATGTGATATTACAGTGACATTTAAGAGAGAACCTAATTCACTTTATATAGTGTGAACTGACATGCCGCCTCTTTAAAATGATGAATTGCATAATATCTTCATCTATAGTGGATTACAACTGCTGGAAATTCATTAACTTGTCTTGCCTGAAAATGGGAGATGTGATAAAAGTGTAAACTACTTTCTGGCCTTTCCTATTATTGCTCTGGGCGTGATTTAGCCAGAGTTAAATGTTTTCAGGTCCAATAGATTTCAGTGAGTTGAGTTATCTTTATATTTTTAATCTAATTGAAACCAATGAGTTTGAAAAGTGATTAACTTTTGTTGGATTCCCGCTGCATGCATACTTTTAAAAACTTGCTATGATTTATAGTTTAACATATGGGACCTGCAACAAAATGTTACAGCATGGAGTAATACTGTTCCATATTCCTGCCAGCCAGCCACACCTTCTTGCAGGGTACTCCATTACTCCATTCCATCCCCCGTCCTAACAACAATTATCTACCATTCTGTAGCCATGGAGCATCCAGTGGGTTGTTTTGGCATTTCTCTTATACAGATGGGTAGATAAATGAAAATCTTTCAGTTCCCCCAAATGCACTGATACGTCTCTGTGCTTTACAGCTACATAAGGAATGGCAACTGGAGAATTGGGTTAATAGATATGATAACAATTTGTCAGACACTGCAAGTTGTACATGCTGATGTGAAACACAGAAGTGTACCAAAGCCTAAATACACTGATAATCTAAGAACATTGGAACAATCATGCTAAATCAAAGCAAAGTTCCATTTAGCTCTGTGTTATTTTCCAACAGTGGCTAACCAAGGGGTAGTCTCTAAGCAAGGCATGAATCCTACAGCACTCCCAAATACGAAGTAGCTTGCATGAGGAGACCCATACTGTTCTCATCCTGGCGACTAGGGACTGGATCTAAATATAGTTTATGCAACACAACTGGAGGAGCAGACTGCTCTGTTCCATCCTCCCCATGCCAGCCCCTCTAGAAGCCTGAAAATCCTCCAGAGAGGATTGGGAAGCAGTGCTGGAGGGCATGAGCTGTGGTGCAGGAGACATCTCCCAAAACATAGCTCTTCCATTCAGGATCCAAGACCCTAGGTACAACCCTCTTCATAGCCATCATGATAGCCATTAAAGGTAAAGGTAAAGATTTCCCCTTGACATTAAGTCCAGTCATGCCTGACTCTAGGGGGTGGTGCTCATCTCTGTTTCCTAGCCGAGGGAGCCAGCGGTTGTCCGCAGACAGTCTCCATGGTCATGTGGCCGGCATGACTAAACACCAAGTGCACGGAATGCTGTTACCTGCCCACCGAAGTGGTACCTTTTTATCTACTTGCATTTGCATGCTTTCCAACTGCAAGGTTGGCAGGAGCTGGGATGGAGCAACAGGAACTCACCCCGTTGTGCAGATTCAAACTGGTGACCTTTCAATCTACCAGCCCAGCAGCACAGCAGTTTAAACCACTGTGCCACCTGATAGCCATTAATGATAGTCTTCTTCTACATATAATAACCTTTATGAGGTGCAGCAACAAGTGCTTTATTTAAGGGCTGATTGTTGATTTGTATAAAAGCATTACAATATTGACAGTTTTTGTTTTTATCTCTTACCAAATGATCTCAGTCATAGGTCTGCAGTGCCATTTTTGTGAGCAGAAGGAGTAAATGGTTTGGCCACATTCCAGGTTGCTCTTCTGTTTCTGTGGCCTGTACCACTATCACCTGGTGGAAATCTTCTGTTCTCTGGATGCCTGTATTGTATACACTCAAAATGTTCTGCATCTTAATCATTCATTTTAGATGGGATGGGATTGGCTATTAGGCACTGAATGGATAAACTCCAGCTCCAAAGGTATTGTGGGGTCACATAACAAAGTTTACACTTTTCTGAAGAAAGGGCCATTTGGAAAAGTTTTGTTTTGTTTTGTTTTTTAAGGCTGAACTGATGCAGACCACATAGGCACGCTGATAAACAGCAGGACGACAAAACAAGAAATGATGAACAGATAAAACTAACCCAGCCGGAGTGTCCCTATTTGCTATTTCTTTCTGGTAACCTCTTTCTGTCATTTGTCCAGTTTTCTCAATCAGTTCACCAATTTCTTCAGTGTTGGCCTGCTCCCTCCCTCCCTTTTCTTTCTTTTACTCTACGCTCCTGGCTTTTTGCATTAGGTCTTAAATTTAGGGCTCTCTCTCTCTCTCTCCTGTAACAACATAATTGAGCCTCGGATGCATAATTTGCATTTATAATAACATGTTTTTCAACATCACTTGAATTATGTTGATGCAGATAAACCTGTAGTAAGAAAACCAGATCAGACAATTTTCCCACACATGCCTGGGTACATATTTAGTAATGTTAACAATTCTCTTATTTAGTAGTATGCCAGTAATAACATAAGTGACACAGTACATTTTAACTGAAATGTAGATCCCATACAAACAATTTCTATGCATATGCAACAAAAAGTAGCAGCGTGCAATGGGATTATGAAGGATACAGTCTGGAGGCTTCTAGTTAAAGGCATTTAATAGGATAGGGCAGTGGAGTACATGGCAGTGGGCACCGCAATAGTATCAAAGAAAACAATGGACCACATTGGATCCACCACATAGATCCATGGAGTTCTAATCAGCACCATGGAGAGCTCAGTGACTACACTGATAACTTTTGACCCCCTTTCTGGGTGCTATAATTTAGCATTTGCACCGTACAACTACAGTTCTCTTCCTCCTTTATAATGCCTGCTTGTAAAAAGATCATGCCCTCTTCTCAACAAACAAGCATAACTTAATATATCAATATGTGTTGTTAGGCAGCAATAATGGGCCAACAGAAAACATGCTTGTTGATGATATTTCTGATGGTCAACGGACATTTATTGACATAGTGTCAACGGACATTGACAACGGACATTTCAGCATCACTAGCTTTTAGGATTCATTTCCAATGAATTCATTTCCCATGTTATGACTGGGAATAGTTACAGGAGACTCTTCCTGTACACACAATAGTTACAGGAGATATTATATTGCAACTTAAACTGTCAACACTACCTGCCATATAGAATAATAATTAACATTATTATTTTGATTGTTGCACTCCAATTATTGCCCTCCAGAAATTATGAGATGGCAATGAAGTTTTCAGAAAGTTTGCACTTCCGATGTTCAAAGCCATTGCTAATTTATGTATTCTTGTAAATCGATTCTTTTAAAAAAAAACTTGTAAACCTTGAACTGAGGACATCTGGGAACACGCTATTCTTTCACTAATTTGAATTATGTGTTGTCTTTGACCTTCTGACAGCAGAGGTAATGTAGCAGAGTTTGGGGAGGAAATTAGGCTGCACAGCTCATCTGCCCAACTGTCTACCTACCTGTCTATTTAGCATTTTGTCTTTATTTTTGCTTCCTAATTGCTTGTACTACCACACATTAATTACCCTGTGCATAAAGAGATTTAGCCCAAACTCCCTTGCTGCCCAGTCTTTTCTTAGCTCTAGTTCATGCCCTCTTATTCTGCAGCCCATTACCCTGACTAATTTTAAGACATCCACCTTCCCATTGCCCTTCAGAACTATGTCTGCTAATCATCACTCCCTTAATTATGTATGAAATAAATATTATATGTTGTTTTCTTCTTATCAGTATGATTTGAGCATTCATTATTCCTTATTATCTATGTCCTTACCATTCTAGGGCTTACATGGTGCACTGATTTTGTTCAGTGTTCCAATAAAAGATTTCACTAGTCAAATGAGCAGTGCAGCAGCATTTTCTCCTGTTTCACATTCTTTCCCCATCTCCTTACAAATCCAGTGTTTTGTTTACTTTCCTAATTGCTGTCAGTTTGACAGTGGGCTGATGAGTTTAAAGTCTGTGCCAATTATCTGTTAAGCTGTTCAGAGCATGCAAAAGGCAACATATTTATAGGTTAAAAATGCTATTTAAATTGGAGGTGGAACAGGGCTGTCGATTTTGGCATCAATTGATGAAGGTATAGATTAGGGTTAATTTTATTGGCAGCATTTTAAAATGTAAAAGCAAGTTTCCAAAAGCTACAGGAAATTGTTGTAATTATGTCAGCCTGGTCTTGTCACAAAAACATAGGGAGAGCCTGTTGGATCAGACTAAAGGTCTGGTCCAGAATCTTCTGTCTCACAGTGGTTAACCAGATGCCTATGGCAATTTCCCACTTCCGCTGCTGTTTCTCAGCAACTGGTATTCAGATGCACGCTGCCTCTGACCCAGTAGGTGGCATATAACCATCAGAACAAATAGCCATTGAAGCCTTACTATTTACAAATATATCTAACACCCTGCAAAGCCATCTAGATGAATGGTGATCACCACATCTTGAGCTACAAAGTTACAGAATTTGTTGATTCACTGTGTGAAGTGCTTCCTTTTGTTTGCCCTGAATCTCCCCCCATCCAGCTTCATTGGATGACCCCTGTTTCTAGTACAATGGCAGAACAGTAAACACCATCCTGGGCTGACCCTTCAATGAGCTATGAAGAGCCATTCAGCTCAGTTGGCAACTTGAGAGGGAAAACAGAGGGGACCATTCCTGCTGCTGCCACTATTGCAACCATGCCCTCATTCCACCCACCAGCAGCTGCTGTTAACACCTTTGTTACCACTAATGCTATAGTATGCTGCCTGACACAGAACACTACTGGTATTTTTGCTTCTTTAGCAAAGCAGCTACAGTGTATCCATCAGGTTATCCATAATGTCCATGTTTTGTCCTTGGAGGTGATCCTGACTTACAATGCACCTTGTGTACACAGGTTGGCAAAAATCCCTTCATTCAAAGATCAGGGCTTATGTGGAACTGAATATTTGTGTATGTGCTAAGACACACAGGCAAAATTTAACCACTGATGACTTTAGTAGCCCACGGACTTCAGCATTACTAGAGGGCCTAAATACTATAGTCCATGAGGAAATAGAACAAGACATTGTTTAGATGCAAACATTTGGTAGTTTGACATTTAAATATAATCAAAGTTACAGGACATTTTACTGAAAGTTGCAAACTCATTGGTTGCAGTAGTAGTTTGACCTTGGGTGATTTATCTTGTATCAATTACAGTTGTGGAAGTGGATTTCCTTGCCTTTTTCCACAGTAGCCCTTCAGTTCCACAGAAAATGCCAGGCAGTGTCAGGAACCCTGCTCATTGGGGTGAAGGTGGGGGAATTGTTTTTTGTTTCCAAACAACAATTGGACACTGGGATTCTTCTTGAGTGGAATATATATTCCTTTTCTGGAAGGCAGATCCTGGATCCAAACAAATATAGTGATCAGCTCACATTTATTCTGGGTTTGTTGAAAAGAGTATGAAAGTAGCAAAGAGGGGACACATCTAAATGAGAGCAATCTAACACTATTAGCACCCGTTGTGAATATTTAGGATAAGGCTTTCTAAAAGGACCCTCTGGATGATTTTTTCCATGTTTTGCTTGTTCTATTGGTGACGAAGACTTGTTCTGGACTGACTAGAAAAAGTTTGAGGCTTGCTTTCTTCTGAAGACTGAAGGGTGAGTCATCCCTGGGCCAGGTTAGGTGCAGTGAGGCACTGTTGTTTGATTATTACATCCCATTGTGTTTGGAGTCTTGAGGACAAATATACTGTATCTACTGAGTACATGGGTTGTTTAAGCCTGACAGTGGTTTCAGTGTTTAAGCCATAGGCAGTATGCCTGTGTATACCAGTAGCTAGAAATGTGAGTATTGTTGCAGTCTTGTTCTGCTTGTGGATTTCCCATGGACAGCTGGTTAGCCATTGTTGTCCACTGTATAGAATGCTGGACTGATCTGATCCAACATGACTCTTCTTATATTCTCCTGTGTTTTAGGTTTAGGGTTAAGTTTTAGGCAGAGCCCAAGACACAGTTTCTTACTGCCAGGTTCAGTATAAGACCTTACTTTTTGTCAGTTATTGTTCCATTGGCATCCTTAGTGAAACTGAAGAATTATTCCACCAGAGCTGTATTTCACAAGTCTTCATGTGACACATTCTTCCATGCATACTAATTCTGCCTACAAAGTTCCATGTGTTTATTTGAGGCAACAAACAGAATCCATGTGAGTAAAACATCATCTTTTCAAGGGCCTTGATCTTATGTGCAGGGCTTTCACATGTGTAGGTTGTGTTCACAGCTTCAGATAAACACTTGGAAGTATTTATACTGGGACAGCTCATGATTCTTTCTTCTTCTTCCACATCTCACCAGAAAATCTATTGCTGGTATTACCTCTGTAGTACTGACACCACTTGAGAAATTATCTTCCAAATATATTAACAAGTAATTTGGATGTTGCTGTGGAAACTACTGCAGAAGAACGATGTGAAAACAGAATTTGCCTAGGTCATACTAAGCAACAACATACAGTGCTACCTTGGCTCACGAACTTAATCCATTCCAGGACTCTGGTCGTGACCCAAATTGGTCATGAGCCAAGTTAAATTTCCCCATAAGGTTCAATGTAAATAAGGTTAATCTGTGCTGTAACTATTTTTTTAATCAGAAAACTGTGAAGTAAAGTGACAAAGAACAACAAAGATCATGGCCATCTCACCCTCCCACCCCAAGCGCAAGTGCAGCCATCTCCCCACCCCCCCAAGCATGACCATGATCACTCCCATCATCCCTGAACACACCCGTCATCCTGGCGTGCTGGGTGGGGGGAGAAACGGGCATGAATGCGGGCATGCTGTGGGGGGGGGGTAGAGATGGGTGCAAACATAGGCACACTGTGGGGGAGAGATGGCACGAATGCGGGTGCACTGGGGGAGAGAGATGGGCATGATAGTGCTGTGGAGGGAGATGGCCGAGATCATGGTTGTGCTCGTGCAGGAAAGACAGGCGCGATCTCGACCATCTCCCCCCTCCCAGCATGATTGTGGCCATCTCCCCACTTGAGGGTGGGGAGATGCCCACGATCGCGGTCACCACCCAATGCGGAGTTCGTGATCTGAGTCAAAGTTTTTATGAAATTTTTGTTTGTGACCCGATTTGGTCGTGAACTGAAGAGTTTGTGAGCTGAGGTACCACTGTACTGTAAAAGGGTTAAAACAAAACAAAACAAGGAAAACTGTATATGATTCTGCACCTCAGCTTTACAAAATAGGTAATCTGAACAACATAAACAAACTTTAACATTATTCTCTAATTTATGACAGCCAAGTTCTTTGTGTTGCATATTTTCTTGATATAGTTAATATGAAAGAAATGCTGGGGATATGATGTGCATTGATTCCAAGGGCCTCTTTCTTTTTCTTTGATGTCCAGATTTCAGCTGACCTAACTGAACCATTTTCCACCTTCACAGCTGATTTCAGAGACCCACTATTGAATCCCATTTCAGAGAATAAACCCAAACATATTGAAGTTACACCACTTCTATATCCAATTGAAACATAACTATTTGCCAGAGAAACACATACCACATTTGTTGATTTTTACTATAGAGCCAAGAACCTCCTATTTCATTGCACACAATTTGTACAAGGGTTTCTTAGTCCAATCATTAACACAGAGTGGTGCGAATCTGATCCTCTTTAGTCAAATGGCTACCATCAGAATCAGATTTCAATTTAGCCAGTATGTAATAATGTCAAAGGCTGAGACTGTAGGAATGAACAGAAGCTGAGGTGACCCCGTATAAATGTCCCATGTAATGCTGATTGTGGCACAGCTCTAGTTGATCCTGGTGGGCTGTAAATTAGAGCATTGCAGTATGATTTAGTTTCCCATTTCCATTTATTTGCTGATGAAAAGCCAATCATTCTTATTTTGTTATAGCTTTCCATTTTAATTTGGATTGGATAACCTACAAGTTTAAATCCTGAAAATATTTCAAGCAGTTTTATATCAGAACAAGGGCATATTTTCTGCTCAGCTTTTAATACTGAAACTTGGAAGACTGAGATGGGTGGGGGGGGGATTTGTTCTGTGTTCCAGCCAGTCTTCCTTAAACTTGTAGTTTTGCACTTGGAAGAGCATTACTGTAGCAATGTATCTGCTAAGCTTGAAAGATCAATATAATGGAACAGCAGTTCAATTTTAATTGCAAGTTTTATGGAAAGAAAAGTGCAAAGTTTATACGTAAACTCTTGGAAATGGAACACCCAATCTAGTTTGATAATTAAGAGAGAATGTTAGGAATGTGAGCAGATGGATTCATTAATTGCTTCAATTATGGAGACATATGGATGCAATAAAAGTTATACAGCCATGGATCATCTCAGTAGTACCCATGCCCTCTGGACATTTTTTCCCTTGCCTTCCAAAACAATTTTTTAAGAGTTGGCAAATTCTGTTTGTAGATTTTTATTATATGGATGACTTTACACCAAATCAAAAACAAATTGGGCTTGGAGTGTTACCTTCTGGCAAATAACTTTCCCCCACCAAAATATGTAGCCTTCACCCAGAGAATGCATGGGTATATCTTCTGTGATCTGGTGCTTTACTACTTAAATATCTAGATCACAGTGACATCTCAACCAACAATGCAGGGATACCGACAAAAGTAGAGGAGTGTGGGGAAGATTTGGAGCTTGGATTTTCCAAGTGCAAAACTACTGGTCATTCATTCTTCTACTTTGACTTATACCAAGTACCATATCAAGCCAAATGTATCACACTGCAGGAACAATATAAATCACATTTGGTGTCATTCATTCACACCAAATCACTACCATCTCCACCTAGTATGTGTTAACATACTGCTACAGTAGAAGTATGGAGGGTTTCCCTTTGCTTGGATTAGTGTCGTATTAAATTATGATACTTTGTGAGATATAGAAATTGGCAATGAACTATTAACAAGCGTAGAACCTGCAACAGGTTCTCAGAAGACATTAGGTATCAAAATCCATGGAACTACTTTGCAAGAGGTTCAGATATTGACATTAAGGGGAAGATTAACCAAACTGTAACATGGAAAAAGTAACATAAAAATCCAAGGCAACTTATATAGATAGATAGGTAAAGGTAAAGGTAAAGGTTTTCCCATTATATTAAAGCCCAGTCATGTCTGACTCTTGGGGGGTGGTACTTATCTCCATTTCCTAGCCGAGGTAGTCAGCATTTGTCCGCAGAAAGTTTTTGTAGTCATGTGGCCGGCATGACTAAACACCGAAGTGCAAGGAACGCTTCCCATCGAAGTGGTACTTTTTTGTCTACTTGCATTTGTATGCTTTTGAACTGCAAGGTTGGCAGGAGCTGGGACAAAGCGCAGGAGCTCACCCTGTCCTGTGGATTTGAACTGTCAACCTTCCGATCAACCAGCCCAGCAGCTCAGCAGTTTAAACCACTGTGCCACCCGCAGTCCCATATAGATAGATATCTATATCTATGTAATCTATTTCATCTATAACTGTATCTACTAAGAGAGAGAGAGAAGAGGAGGATTGAAACTTGTTAATTGAAACAATTTAACATTTTAATGTCCTATAAAAAGTTCCTTGACATAATCAATTGCATGGCAATGAAATATCTCAGGAAATAGAAGAGTTTCTAAGACATATGTCTGAATTCATTCCAAACACAAACTGAAAGAATTCACAAACCTAAAACACAGTAAAAATTGGTATTTGCTAATTAATGACTTTATCTTTAAACAAACAAAATTAAACAAACTGAATGGTCAGTAATTTCATATTTCTCAGTATAACTATATTTTCAACTATAAGGATAGTTAAATAACTATATTTTCAAATCATAGTTATTAAATATACTCTCAGTCCTTTACTGAACCTCCAGAGACTCATTACTATTTAAAACATCTATAAATGAATCTGCAATTATATTTAAAGTTAGTCTGGGGAGCTTGCTAAGCCTTTTGTATTTCATTTCGTTTCAAAAATGAATAATATATGAACTTTAACTGAAAAAAAGTTTAAGTGAAGATCACCTTTTCATGACTGGCAAGGTCCTGGCATTAACAGGATTAAACATGTGGCTCTCCCTTGATAGCAAAGAAATTATGTTGGCTGGCTTGCCACAAAGAATAATATACCATATTCTTAGGTTCAGGGCATGGATTGAGAAAATCCCTAGAAATGCATAGACTGAATTTACACATTTGCACATATGTGAGTGTTTAGCAGTTCAACACAACCCACCTAGGTTTTCTTGATGACAGATCTTCATAAAACTTAAAAGAAGATTGACCTAAATTACTATTTGTAAGACATATTTTGATATGAACCTGCAGAGGAATATGCAAGTAGCAATACTGTCAACTCAGTTTCTGGTTTTCACGGGGGAAAAACTTGTTGTGCTTTCCAGTATCAAGCGGCCTGTAGCAGCTGAGTTTTTGACCACTACTAGGTTCAGTCCAGCTTGTATGTATGGTGTGTTCCATTCAGTATCAAAGCTCTACCTTATCTTTCCCAAATGTGTTTAGTTGTTTTTGTTGTTGACTCAGAATCTGCTGCATTGTCTAAGTATACCAGAATATTGGACCCAAAATGAAATTCTGGGTAGTTAACTATATAGTCTAAGCCTTTCTTTTAGAATTCTTAAGAAGTTCTATCTCTCAGAATGGCACTGTGTCCCACTCCCTATTTAAATAAACTCTATGCCATTTTAATTCAAAGGCATTTTCTAACTCCCATTGTGCTCTACAAACATTTCTTGTAATCATAGAATAGCAGAATCAGAAGGGGCCAAAAAGGCCATCAGGTCCTCTGCTGTTACAGGACATCAGTTTACACCATCCCACTCAGATGACTGCCCAGTTTCTTTTTAAATGTCTCTAGAGTAAGAGAGTCCATAACCTCTCTTGGTTACTGGATCCATGGTAATATTGCTCTGACAGTGAGGAAACATTTCCTGGTATCTAGCCTGAATCTGGGTTGTCGCAACTTGAGCTGATTATTCTGTTTTCTGCACTCTGGTATGATCAAGAAGAGATCTTGTCCTTCCTCTTTGTGATAGCCATTCAGGTGCTTATGAAGTGATATAATGTCCCACCTCAGTCTTCTCTAAGCTGAACACACCCAGCTCTCTCAGCCTCTTCTTATGTGGCAATCATTCTTCATCATCTAAATCATTAATAAAGATGGTAAAGAGCACTGGATCTAGAACTGAACTCTGCAGCACCCCACTAGTTCTCTTATCCAGTTTGAGAAGGTGTATCCATTGATCCATTGATAAGAACTGTTTGTTTCTGATTTAACAGCCAATTTTGGATTCACCTAATAGTTTTCTTATCTAGTCCACTTTATTGCTAGCTTGTGTATCAGGATGTCATGGAGAATTATGCTGAAAGTTTTGCTAAAGTCAAGGTAGATTATGCCCACAGTGTTTCTGCTGTCCATTTGGGAGGCTACGTAGTCAAAAAGGGATATTAATCTTACAGAATTTATTCTATGTTGGCTTTTATCAATCACTGCATTTTCTTTGAGGAGTTTGAAGATTGATTTTAATAATTTGCTTCAGAATGGATTTATTTATTTATATTCAAAGTTTTTATGTGCTGTCCAATACAACAGTTTCTGATAGCTTACAAAAAGAAAAGAAAAAAGAAGCACAAGTTCATGCGCTTTGTTTTCCATACTTTAGGCATTGGTGTTGAGACACTGAAGTTCTTTTTTCTTGTGCCCTGGTTTTCTTCCCACATGATTTAGGAGACTAATGTTAGCCCTGCGTGAAGTCTTTGTTGAAATACATAAGTCTTTATCAGGTGACGGTAAGCTGTGCTACCCATCTCCCTCCCTTGTATGTATGTTTCAGTTTAAAGCCCTCTTCATGAACTTTTACATTCCATTCTTCAATTTAATTTGCATCCTTTGTGACATATAGCCCATCATTTGCCAATAGTTTGTCTTCCAGGGACCTTAGTTTATGATCTCAGAATCCAGATCTCTCTTTATGGTACCACAATCATAGCCAGTCATTCACTTCAAGGATTTTTCTTTCCCTTCCATGTATTGGTAGGATTGAAGGGAATATGATCTGTGCCCTGATGTTTCTGATTTTCCTCCCTAGAGCTTCAAAGTCTGATGTTATCTCATCAAAGCTTCTCCTAGAAGTGTTGTTTGTTCCCATGTGGATAAGAAGGAAGGGGTATTTGTCAGTGGTTGTATGAGATGCATGAGTCTTCTGGTGATATCACTAATCTTGACTCCAGGGAGACAGAATACCTGACAATTCTCTGGGTCATTGCAACATATGTATTTTTCCATTCTGCTCAGCAGGGAGTCTCCCACAACTAACACTTTCTCTTCTTATTATTTTTATTATTATTCTTAATAAAGCATTGAACACATTCTATCTGCCACAGTAACCCTTTCTGTGCATGCTAGAGACATCAAGAAATCTACAGGAGACCTTTCCTGATTATAACAAAGAAAACAACATATTTCAGAGCAACCCTGTACTATGTATGTATTGAAAAATATGTAGTTTTAAATGGTTTGGGGGTGAATTTCATAAATCATTTCAGCAAAGCTCTGCAGCACCAATGAAAAACCTATGGGGGGGGCTTGAGACAAAAGCAAAATGCCATATGAAACTTTTATTTGTAAAAAGAATATCTAGGTATAACTATCTGAAAGTGATGTTTAATCATGCTTTGGTGCAGTAGGCCTGAACAAAGGTGCGTTCACACATTTAGGGACAGGAAAAATTCAATGTAAACCCTACTAAAGGAAGCCAGGAGAAATTATAACACTGTGACCTTCTCGTCTTACAAAAGATGTTAAAAACCCATTTTCTAGAGCTAATGTTGTTACTAAATATGTGACTTGAGCCTTATGCAGTATAGTAAGGTCACTGTCTTCTCACTCAAGTTGTTTCTTCCTATCTAACTTCCTCTCATAGAATAGGCCATATCCTTTAAAAATGTATTTCACAATAAGGGCAGGCTCATAAGTCAACTGTGCAATATGAATAATGTCTCTCAAGAAGATGCAGAAGTAATCATTTTGCTTATAAGAACAAAATTCACTGCCTTTATAATTATGTGATACCTTTATTCGGCCAATAAATCTCTCTCTCTCTCCATAAGCTTTCATAGACAGGAGCTTGAAACACCAGGCATAATATTTGCTGGTGAAGGGAGTAACATAGAAACAGAGTGAGTCAGAAGGGGCCTCCCAGCCATCTAGTCTGACCTCCGGCACCAGCTGGCTCCGCTCACGACATGCCCACCATGTGCATGTCCAGCCTATGCTTGAACACCTGCACCGATGGGACCTCAACGACCTCTCATGGAAGCCCATTCCACACCCTCGGGGTCCTAACTGTCAGGAAATGCTTCCTGGCATCCAAATGGAAACTTGGCTCCCTGAGCTTTATTCCGTTGGAGCACATCTTGCCTTCCTCTGCAGGAGAGAACAGGTCTCTACCCATCTCCATGTGACATTCCCTCACATACCTGTATGTCGCCAATGTATCCTCTCTGAGTCTCCTCTTCTCCAGGCTGAAGAGACCCAGTTCCCTCAGTTTCACCTCATACCCCATCCCCTGCAAACCGGCCACCAACCTTCTGGCCCTATGCTGTACTGACTCTAACCTGGCTATATCCTTTCTGTAATGAGGGGCCCAAAACTGAGCACAATACTCCAGTTGCAGGTGCACCAGAGTCGTATAGAGTGGTAATAATACCTCTCTTGATCTAGAAGCCACACTTCTGGCTATGCAACCAAGGGTGGCGTTCACCCTCTTGACCACTGCATCACACTGCTGACTCATGTTTAGCCTGCAGTCAACCAGTACCCCGAGGTTCCTTTCACAAGTGCTGCTCTCCAGCCACTTGTCACCTAACCTGTACTTATGACACCTATTCCTATGCCCCAAGTGCAAGACCTTGCACTTATCCACATTGAATGCCATCCTGTTGTCTCCTGCCCACTTCCATAGTCCGTCCAGATCCTTTTGGATCTGGAGTACCTGCTCTTCAGTTGTGGCCACTGCTCCAGTTTTAGTATTGTCTGTGAATTTGATTGGCAGACTGTTCACCCCCTCTTTCATGTCATTTTTGAAAAGATTAAACAGGATCGGCCCCAGGACAGACCCCTGGGAGACCCCGCTTGTCACTGGCTGCCATCCTGATGATTCCCCACTAATGGTTACCTTCTGCTTTCAGTCAATTAACCATGCCCTAATCCACCGGACAGTGCTTTGGTGTATCCCAAAACTCCTCAGTTTCTCCACCAGGATATCATGGGGCACTTTGTCAAAGGCCTTGCTGAAATCCAGGTACACCACATCCACTGCATCCCCTCCATCTAGCCATCTCGAAACCTTGTCATAGAATTCCACAAGGTTTGTCTGGCAGGACCTGTTTTTGTGGAACCCATGTTGTGTGGCTGTTAGCCTCCCTTCCCTATCTAGCATCATTGGATCTCTCTTTATTATAAGCCTTTCCATTGCTTTTCCTACAATGGACATAAGACTAACAGGTCTATAATTCCCCATGTCCCTTCTACTACCCTTTTTGAAAATTGGGACCACTGATGCCACCCTCCAGTCCTCTGGAACTTCACCCATTCTCCATGAGGCCTCAAAAATGGAGGCCAGCAGGTGTGAGAGAACCCCTGCCAACTCTTTAATAACTCTTGGATGTAACCCATCAGGGCCTGGTGACTTTGTCATGTCCAATGCCCTGAGGAGCCCCTCGACTTCAAGGGGAGTGACTCTAATCTGTGCCCTTAAGTCCACAGCCTCATGTAATCTCCTATGCGGATATCCCCCGTTCTGCTTTGGGGAGAACAGAGAGGCAAAATAGTCATTTAGCATCTGTGCCTGTTCCCTCATATCCGTCACTGGATGTCTTTCCTCCTTATTAGTGGTTCCACCACTTGTCTCCCCTTCCTCTTCCTATTTACATGCTGAAAGAAGCCCTTTTTGTTGCTCTTGATATTCTTGGCAAGTCTCAGCTTGTAATCAGCCGTAGCCTTGCCAAGAATCCTTCTGCAACGGGCCTCCTCCTCCTAGTATACCCTTTTGTCAATTTGCCCCAGTACCCATTTCCTACGGAGGTTCCTCTTTCGTCTAATCCCTCTAACCACCTCCTTTCGCATCCATGGCGGTGCTCTGCTCCGTCTCCCCACCTTACTAACTAGAGGTATTGTCAAGGCTTGCACCTCCAAAACCTCCCTTTTGAATGCCATCTACCCCTCCTCAACTCAACCTTCCAGTAACCTATCCCAGGAGACTTTGCCCAGTCTGGCCTTCAGTTGACCAAAGTTGGCCCTCTTGAAGTCCCAGCTTCTAGTGCTTGAATAATGGGGAGTAATGGGGAGTTTGTCAGTTCAGAGTCCCAAGATGAAGTACAAGAGGAAGGTTTTGTTGACACTTGAATTAGGGTCTACAGGGTAAAGAATTAGGGTTTCAGGGCAACATCTGAAAGAGTAGCATACATGTATACCATGTGTCACCATATACAGATGTTGTCTATGTGAGAACATAAGAAAAGCCATGCTGGATTAGACCAATTTTCCACCTAGTCCAGTGTGCTATTCACAGAGTAGCCAGATAGCTACCTATGGGAAGCCCACACACAGTCATAAGTGAATCAACACCCAGCAGGTGGAGTACAAATGACATAATGTTTGTGATACTGGAGGTGGCATAAAGCCATCAGGATGAGTAATCATTGACAACCTTATCTTGAATTTTTTCCAACTTCCCTTTAACGCTTTCCGGAATGCTGGTCATCACTAACATATTGTGGAAATTAATTCCATAATTTAACTATGTTGTGTTTGAGAATGACTTCTTGAATATCTCACCACTCACCTTTATGGGATGACCCTGGGTTTTAGCCTTATAAGAGAGGGTAGGGAAAAAATTGTGTCCTTATCCATTTTTTTCTACACCATGCATAATTCTCTAGAGCTATATTATCTTCCCCCTCACTCACTTTTTTCTAAGCCAAACAGATATTGTGATATTTCCTTGTAAGGAAGTTGTTCCAATTTCTTAATTATTCTAGTTACCCCTTCTGCAGTTTTTCCAATTCCACAATATCTTTTCTTAGGCACATGAACCAGAATTATATATAGTAATCTAAGTGTGCACACACTGTAGATTTGTGCAATGTGAGTACGATCTTGACCGTTTTATTTGGAATTCCTTTCCTAAGTATGTCTAATTTGGAATTTGCTTTTTTCACAGCTGTCACACACTGGATTGACTTCTTCAACTGGCTGTCCCAACCCAAGAACCCTTCCTTAGTCTTTCACCACTAACTCAAATCCCATCAGTTCATACCTGAAGTTAAGTTTTTGTTTTTCTTTTCCCTCAGTGGGCACCTCTATACACTTGCCTACATTGATCTGCAATTGTTTGTTTGCTTCTACCGTATCTACAACATCAGGGAAATTCCAGAACAGTGAACAGTAAAAAGTTAAAACAGAGAAAAGAAATTTAATATTGAAACTGTGATTGGTTAGCAGCTTTATGCAAATTTAGACAGGGAAAAAGGCATCACTCCTCAGCCAGCATTTGTACAGGATTCTGCCCTTAATCATGCAGGCTACATCGGTTGAAATCCCCTCTTCTACACGAGTATTTAACATTCAGGATCCCATCCTTTCTTGCATCTGATTATCCCATTCACAGCTGACTCTTGAGTAAAAAAAAATCTATAGACATGAATTTTAGACATGAAAATGAATAGTGTACTGAAAATGAAACCCATTTCACAGAAATATTTTCTTAGCAGAACATGCAGTGTTCACAATTATGGCTCTTCATTATATCTTGATTTGATTGTGTACTTGGAGACATTAAGGCAATAGAAACCACAGGACTGTGCTTGTAATTGAATATGCTTAATAAGAAAAAGACTTAATGAAAATATAAAATTGCAAACACTCATGATAGCTGTTTGGCAAATCTGCCTGAATTTTTCTTTTTGGGGTGCACTTCCTAGTGAAGGTTCTTTGATTTATGCTGCAATTATCAGATTTGGCTCTAGGCAGTTGAATGATATGATTATCACATATCTTCATCTTGTTTTAAATCTGCTTGAGAATAAAGCTTTTTAAGTCCCATTTCCCCCTTTCCTATTTCACTGGTTAATAGCTTTTGTAGAAAAGCTTTAATTAAGAGAAAGAAGAAGTGATTCTCATCTACCATTTTCTCATTTCTTATCACTTTGTAGACAAAAGGTTTGTGATGCTGCCAATCATTAGCTCTGTGATACCAAAAAGGCATTTATATCTCCCATTATCGGAGCGACAGAAATTCTCTTCTCCTGTCTTATCTTTGAGGGAAAGTGAAGAGAGGAGGGAAGAGCATATTGCATTAGTTTTCCCTTCTTCATGCCAGGAGACAAAACGGAATAAAATAGACAGGTGGTTGCTTTGTAGGGTCATCCTATACTGATCCCTCTTCTTCAGGGTATCCTGCCCGAGAGACTCATTATGAACAGATTTTTCTCCTGGTCTGACACAGGTGCTTTGTTGCGAAGATCTATGCAGCTTCACCTTCTATACACCTCCAAATAAGGAGCCATAACAAATGCACACAACAAAAGCATAGAAGTGGCATAAAATCATGAATTTTTAACCAGCTGTGCTAGCATTCATCTTTGGAATAGCATCTACCAATTCCATAGAAGTCTTACTTATCCTAAGAGATGTGACTTGCCATTCCCGTTGACCGCCTCCCCCCCGCCACCGTCACTTTTTATTATATTTTAATATATATTTTTATTTTGAATTTGAATTTGAATATTTAATATTATTTTTATTTGGAATGCAACACTGCTGTATTTGAAAATGTTCTTGAAATGTTGAGGTAGCCCAATGCAACAGAGGGCATTAATCTAACGAGCAGAGCACTGATACCCTGAAAAGAGTGGAGAGATTACTTATGGAGACTTTTTTCCAAGTCATAAGTGAAATAAGACAGTTGTGGTGGTATTCATTGTGTTGCCTTATTTAAGACTTTTAGGGTCATGTCACAACTTACCAAGGAACTGAAGTATCACAGTGTTGCAATTGTTTAAATATTTTCTTATATGAAGCAGAAGCAATTGTTTGACCCCATCTAAAAGCTTTGCTGGCCTGCCACTCAGTGGCACGAAAATAATGTTAACCTCATTATTTTCAAAATTCTTATGAAGCTCGGCAAAGATATGATTTTTAGCCCAAGGGCCTGGGGGACTAGGCAAATTGCAACTCTGAACAGACTTGAACATGGTTTGAAATTACCAGTGTTTCAGTTTTTCATGATTTGATTTGACCTATCAACAATACTGAGATTAGGAAATTATCTATTTGAAAGCAAGTCTGATGGATCAGTGAAATAAAAACATAATCACACTTTACCAGATGCAAACTACATTCAGACCTATAAAACTATAATAAAAACTTCACCATTATTTGATATTTGGAAGATAGCATATTCTGTTCCAGCATGGAATCTGTTTTGATTAACCCCCGTACCCCAAATAATCAAGTGATGATAGGCAATTTCAATTAATCTGCTAATAATCATGAAACATAGTTGGAGAATCAGTATTTGGCTCATACACATTAGCAAGAACAATGATGCCATCAATATATTTCCCACATAAAATTGAAAAGTTAACAGCAGAATCAATTATTAGTTAGCATCAGTTGTGCTAGAGGGGAAAGACAGAGAGTGAAAGAGAGTCAGTCACTTAAAATCTGAACCTGCTTGAACCATGTTGATAAATCTGGTACCTAACCCTCCCAAATCTAGTCTTTTCTAAACAAATGTTCATCAAGCGTCATCAGGTGGGTTTCTTGCAGAAAACAACACTGGCATGGAATTCTTTTGACTTAGAAACCACTCTATCCTGCTTATTTATTATTATTATTATTATTATTATTATTATTATTATTATTATTATTATTCATTCATTATCCCCTTGATATTCCAGGAAATAATGTTAAACATTAAAAACAAAGTATTTCTGTCCTTTCCAAGCCTATAGATTATGTGCATTTTGCAAAAGTCACTTTCCCTAGAATAGTACAATATAGGTCCTTGAACCACTTATACCTGAACTACTTACAAACTACATATTAGTTTGTATTTTATAATTTATAAATGTAATAAAAAATGTTTCTAAAATATTTGCATCCTCTATTTAACGATTGTAAAATAGAAAGGAGGGAGGGAGAGACAGAAAGGGAGATATATAGCAGCAATAACCATCTATCACACAGGTATTAAAGTTATGTAACAGGGTTAAAAAATAAAATTTAAGAAGAAGATCTGCTTTTTGTTGTTGTTGCTTTTCCCACTCCACCTCGGCTAAGAAATGGCCAAAACCTCAGAACTTTATCATTGCGCAGCAAGAAAATATGAACACTGAACACAAAGGTGACAAGAAGCTAATTCAGCTTAGGAAGCTTAGGTCGATCTGGCTGTTGAAGAATCAGAACAGTATTCATGTGTTTATTTATGTCAGAAATGATTTTCCACTGCTGTTGGATTCTGCCATCATTTCTTTTGAACTTGATAATGGCCAAAAAAGAGAGACACTCCTGCATATCTGATTAAATAGCTCAAGTCAACTGCTTGTGCAGCAATCCTTGCCTTGGTAAGTAACCTGCAAGTCAAAACATCTTTTGTATTATCAGGGAATAGCATCATTTTTATCACTGGCTGAGCCCCAGTGAAATTGCCCCTTCTGTGTGGCTGCATAAAGTATGCAATCTTTAGCTGAAGCACCCTGACAGGTACCACTCTGGATGCCTGAGAGGAAACAGGAACACCAAGAATCCATCTATCATTCACCTGCAGATCTTGTTGGTTCCTTTGGATTTTTCCACGGCTTTCAATAAGATCAACCATGGTACCTTTCAAAATAGGCTGTCTGGGTTTGGAGCTTCAGGCTTTGCATTGCAATGGTTCTACCTTACTTGGACTGTCAATTCCAGGAGGTGCTGCTGGGGATTATTAGTTTACCTAGTTTTCAGGTGATCTTTGATCCAGCACTGCCACTAGAGGCATAAGTGATGCACCTGTTATCAAATTAGACTGATATACCCATTGCATCGTTATCTATACAGGGATAGCGTAGTACAGTTATCCATACTGTGCTAAGCTTGCAGTTGTAGTACCTCAATGAATTATACATAGGGCTGTCTTTGGGAAAAAATGGCCAGGATCTTCAGCAGGTCCAAAGCAGAGCAGCAAGATTGCTAATGGGGATTGACCAGCATGACCTATGAACAACTGCACTGGCTACCAGTCTGTACCAGACACAACTCAAAGTCATAAACACCTTGGGGGCAGGTTATCTCAAGGATGTATTCCTCCACATATACCTGTCCAGATCAGCAGCCCTTCTGCAAGAGCCCCTGCTAAAGGAAGTCAAATGCGTGGTTACTAAAAGGAGAATCTTTTTGTTGTGACACCCAGCCAGGAAATGAACTTCTGACAGAGTTTTGCCAGGCATTATAATCTTTCCAGTGCTGGGAGAAGACCTTATTTTCCCAGGAAGTCTTTCTAAGAATTTTAGATTCAGTCTGTGGCAAATCTTATTCTACATTTTAATATTGTGTACAGCTGCTAGGTCTTATTGTGGGTTTTTACCTGTATATTACAATGTAGTTTTAAACTTTGATATTTTATACTGTATTTTATGCTGCATTCTATGTTTTTAATTGTTTATAAATTGTTGTGAACCACCCAGAAGATTCAGCTTCTGGGTGATATAAAAATGCCTTAAATATTTTTTTAAAAACATTTACTTTTTATTATTTTTATATTTATTTATTTTATTTACTATATACCATACCATATCAGATTTATTATTTATTTCTTTATTCCTTTCCAGAAACTCAGCCAGACAACTGTACATAGGTAGTTGTACAGTTCAGACCAAGCACTCACAAATGAGATATTCAAGGGCATGCTTCCAGTTGAGAAACCAACATTGCTTCATGATTTGTAGCCCACTTCTCAAAATCATTTAATCTAGTATCCATTGACAGGTGAGAACTGATTGATGGCATCCTGTAAAAGCTCAGACCATTGCCTGGACTGCTGAGATAATTGTTGTGACATGTTTGCCAGCAGAGCCAAAACATCTTCTCCTGAATGGTCCACTTTAGAAACCATAGCAGAAGGCAGCACAGGTGGAATGAATGGATTCCGTGAGACTTGCTTATATTTCAGTGTAGTCAGGATCAAAGACTACACCAACATACAAAAGGCAGATGAAGAAGCATCCTAAAACAAAGCTAATCTGAAATGCCAAGATAACATAACCATATTAAAAATATTGTTTGAAGTATAACCATGCTAGACTTGCACCAAATGTCAGAGGGAACAACAGCACCAGCTGCAGCCTTCTTATTAACCACAGCAACCTTCTTTCTGTACCCAATACTCTCCTGTAGGTGTTTGTTTCCTCCCTTAGTTATTCACTGTCACACTAAGGGTCAACCATAACCCAAAACAAGCTCATTTTCAGATGCAAACATAAGAATTTTTTTAGGTGCTGACTTTGCTTATACTCATTTGTAATCCTTGCACCCTAGGCCATGGCAATTCTTTGCCTATCCTCTCAGTCATGCTCCCCAGGTGTTTTTCCTTTTCCTCTGCAACCCAAGCATCCTCTCACAGTGCTCTGCCCCATTCTGAACACGGCAATTGGTTCTGCCCTCTCAGGGAGCAAGAGGCAGAGCCCCTCTCTTCTTTACAGCACAACTGGAAAAAAAAGGACTTGGTCTGATCACAGCAGCATCACCACTTGAAAGCCACTCTGTGCAAGTGCTACAATTGCAAGCTTGTAGTTATGTACTTTAAATTATTGTTTGTAGGATGAATAAAAAAGGTAAAGGTTTCCCCTTGACATTAAGTCAAGTCATGCCTGACTCTAGGAGGCGGTGCTTATCTCCGTTTCCTAGCCGAGGGAGCCAGCATTTGTCCGCGGACAGTCTCCGTGGTCATGTGGCCGGCATGACTAAACACCAAGTGCACGGAACACTGTTACCTGCCCACCAAAGTGGTACCTTTTTCTGTACTTGCATTTGCATGCTTTCGAACTGCAAGGTTAGCAGGAGCTGGGACAATAGGCATCAGTAAAGATGGCTAATCTTAAACTCCTGTTCACTTTACTAGAGGAAGAAAGAAGGTGTCTTCTAACTTTACTGATACTCGTAGGCGGAGCCATTTTTGAGGTACTAATTCCTTTGAAAATCTCTATGAAGCTCATTTTGGCTTGTTCCTATTTTCATATTTGACATTTTGACATATTTTTTTCAGATATATGTATTTCTCTTCATTGACTAAAGCATAAATGTGTATATTTGGAAGAAGAGGTGTACATTTCTTTTCTTCCTTTCTTTTGTATAAGTATCTACTTCTCTAATATTCTTGCTATTTGGGAAGCTGCAAAACATTCTCAGTGGGGGAAAAAACTTATGTTCATGTCCACATTTGGGTTTGCAAACAGGGTATGTTTGCATCACTGCAAAAAAAAAAAAAAATGAAACACTTTTACATCTTTACCAAAGCAACAAAGAATCTCAATGATCTAACCTTGAGAACCTTTCAAAAGTACTCTAAGATTTAGCAATGTTGGCATGATTTTTAGGGTTCACAATTTAAGCACTGGAGATAAATTCTTATAGGATAGCACAAACGGGATGTTACTCTGTCCCTTCCCCGTGGAATTCTATTGCTTCTGCTGCAAACTAGGCCTTAGGGACTGAAAGGGCTACAATATCACTGAGTTAGTATTCATAAATATATTTGCATGCATAGCAACATATTTACTTTTAAGAATTTAGTCCTTTAGTACTCATAATCATATGCTAAATTATGTGATAGCCTGCTGATATGGTGAGTTAGTCAAACATGGTGAGTCATAAATTACTCACATTCCTGTAGTTGTTTATGAATTTTTTGAAGCTGCCTAATTAGACTTCACTCAGCTAAATGAGTCCATTTCTCCAACATGGCTCTGTATTTAGTGAATGAAAAGCAAGAGTGAAAGATAGTAATGCATGTGGTTTTCTTCAAACCTAGACATTTGTTCTGATATTTTTTTATATCTTGTTACCTTAACAACAGCTGGATTTTTTTGGGCGTGGGGGGTAGATGACATTTTCCCATACTAATACATTATTTAATTAAAACCAAGTGAGAAAATGTTGTTTGTCATGAAAACCCTTCCTTCCTTCCTCCCTCCCTTCCTTCCTCCCTCCCTCCCTCCCTCCCTTCCTTCCTCCCTTCTTCTTCACTCTATTTTTTATAAATAGATTCAAGCTGTTAGGCAATAAAATATTTATTGCTGTACTTCAGCCTATTTTCACAGGACATAAATGACAGATTTGTTTCAGAGCATCACAGGTTGATTATATTTCATGCAACATATCCTAGTTCTGCTTAGTTACTTCATTATTGGGAAAAGCCTCAGTTGTATTTTTATAACTACATTCATTTTCTTTATAGTCCAGTGAAGGCTGAATGTAGGATATCAGGTAAATTCCTGTTCCACTCCTATTTGATATATTGATGTTTGTGTAACGCCACCCACTTTCCATAGCAAGCATGTTATGCCTTTTGAGTCATGTATGAACCCTTTTCTCATTCATGCAGTCTCTTCTCTTTTTCTTTTGTTGTGCACAGCAGTTAAATCTGGAAAATTCCAAATAACCATAATTTCCTGTTTAGAACAAGTCAGAAAACTATGCTTATCAGGCACAGAACAAGCTATGATCGTAAACCAACTTTAAACCAAACAGGAAAATGATACCCTTGGAAGCAATGATGCAATGTCAGTCCCATTTTGACATTTGCTTGAAAGTAAGAAAGGAAAGTTGTTGGGTTCATTTGATACTGCTTGAATTGGAAGCGAATTATTTTTGTATGAGAAAAGATTATTGCTGCCTTGGAAATACTGGTAAACCAGCTACTGAAAAAGTTTAGAATTTCCCCACATATACCTATGAAATTGACCAACCTCCTCCTCCCAAAAACCAAAGGCCTATCTCCACAAAACTGTGGGCACAGAGGCAAGAAAAATTGGAGATGTTTCTAATCAGGGGCCACATCAGGTAAGGCATCGGCCTTAGCTTTTATTTTCCTCTCTTTCTGGACATTGTAAGACTATGTGATAGTCTTAACTCTGCTTAATACAAATCAAGCTGTTCTGAGTTTTGTATAGAAAAGCTGGAAGTGTCTCTTCAATCTAAAAACTGCTTTTGCATTCTCATCTTTCTGTAAAATCAGATAAATGCATCTCTCTAAATGATGCACATATTTGCCAGAAAGTATCCATATTCATATATTCTTGAGGCTCTTCAATTGCTTGCTAATCACCATATTAACTTTACATACTAAAGAGGAAAAACAAGTCTAGGGAGTTTTTGCAAATAATAACATTCAATTATGGGGAAAGGTTATTCTTGTTTAAAAGAGCAATTATGCCGATTTGCTATTCAACTGCTAGCAACAGCAAGCAACATGAAAGTTAAACCGGCTTCCGCATTTTGTGTATTGATGTTTGCTCTTCATATGTCATAAGACAAATTGTATCATTAACAATTATAACCAAATTGTAACTTACATCACTTTTAGAAGTAAGAAGTGTGTATGTTTGCACTCGCTCAACCATTTGGGCCAAGATGGACAGGCTTCTCAGCCACAAAATTCACTTGCAGTACTTATTTATTTATTTTAAACATTTCTATGCCGCCCCCATCGCAACAAAGCCTCGGGGCGGCTCACAAAGTATCAGGTGATGGGCCAGGCTCCAACACATACTTACACTTACATTCCCACTTCTCCAATGTATACACAAACACTTTTCCCCAGTATGTAGAAATTAAACTGTCTCTACTCTTATTGAAGTCAAGGGGTAGCATCACTTGCAGAGAGCAGTTCAAGCCTCTGATATCTTAGTCACCGCTGATGGAAGCAAGGCAACAGGCATCTCAGTGTTAACATTAGTGATAGACAGATGTGCCTGAGCTAATGCTTTGTGAATTTACTCACAAACTAATGATTAATCCCCATGGGTTCAGGTGCAAGTTCTCCTTTAATACCAACTCTCATTCAATGTATGCTTGTGCATGCACAGTATTGTGTACAACTTGGGAGTTGCAGTTTGGAAGTGTGGTGTATTCATGTGTAATGTCATCCATCACCACATTATGTCCCCTTTCTGGTTTGTTGTTTTCATTTGGCTAGTCTACATGATGTCATGTGAGGTTTACTAATCATTACTAGTATGAAGGTGGTCTTTTAAAAGCTCTCCTCCTTCTCCTCTTTCACTTCATGGAGTCAGAGCTCAGTGGTGGCATTAATGATGAGGCGAGCAGCTAAGGTGACTGTTTAAAGTACATTTTTGAGGGCTCTAGGTTATGAAAAGAAGAGAAATTCAGTGGATGGAATTTGTGTAGAGTTTTCCTGTGGATGCTCCAAAACTGGCAAACAATTCTGAAAATGATAGCAAATTTGGAATACGTCAACTTGTTATGAAGCTGAGCATGAGGAATGAACAAATTTGACCAAAATATAATTAGGCAATACAGTGGCTACACTAATTAAATCAAGGGAGAGGTGGTAAGATTACTTTCACCCCAGTGATCCTGAGCCAGATATCTGTTTTCTAACTTCTATTAGCAGCTATTGGCCATGAGGGAATAACCATCTCTGCACTAGTTTCTGGAGGGGAGGAGGGCAAGTTTCTATTCTCTACCTGCCAGAACAAATCCCCTCCCTGCCACACACACACTAAATGGCAGTGCGGAAAGGGATTCTTTGCAAAGGCTCCCTTGGAAGAAGGCCAGACTAAAGCTTCCCCCATTCCCAACAATCTCAACCTAGGGAACAGTGACAGGGGGTAAAATGCTAAAGCTTCTGCCCCCAGTAATCTTAACAAAATCATTGTTTCCTCTCTGCATTAGCAGCAGGGGGAAACCTTTCTTTGCAACTCCCCAGCTAATGGTTGGCCAGCTGGGCAAAGGAGAAAACTGAGTGAAGCACCATGGATATCTTTGGATGCGCCAAAGGTATCTAAGGACCATGTGTAGCCCATAGGCCATCAGTAGGTGTCTTATGCAGATGCATTTTCTTTAGATTTTGCCCCCATTCATTTGCTTTTCTAAAAGTCATTTGAATAATGTGAAATTCAAATAGGTAAATACTTCCTGTAAAATATACCTTTCTAGTTAGGAAATAGAATGTCTTAAAGCCAAACTACTGCTTTTGAATGTGGATGTAAATGCAAACTTTGTGTTGCTGGATAAAACCTAAAGTCTAGCCCTTTGTTTTGAATAGCTGCTAACCAAATACTTCTGGGTAGGTCCCAAGCATGACTTATGAAGATGTTCCATCTCTTATTATTTGCAACATACTTCTCATTCTCAGATGCTGTGCTTCCAATCTGCCTAGGGCCAGCCCTGTTATCACCACCCCTGCTTATTCTGCAGTACCTTTGCGGAAGGCATGTGGTACTAATGGGCAGGATTTGGCCTTTTGGGTATAATCTGTACCTTTAAAAAACAGTTGCATGAACTGTCAGTGGATTACACCTTGTGTGTAATTGTTTATTACACTTGGTTGGTAAATAATGGGAGGGTAGGATGAGGAGACAGGAAACAACATTGGATTCACTTTCTGCACATCTTTTCCATTCAACCCAAAATACATGCATGCTGATCTTTCTGATACCTCTGCTGGTCTCCTAAATTAAATTACTAACCTAAATTTAAATTACTCACAGTTGGTGAAGTGGATCTTGCTTAGTAGCAAAGCAAACAATAATTATTCTGTTCTGGCACATAAAGGGATCTTAAAGTAGTGAGTTCCAAAAGAGGTTTAGGCTTATCAAACCTACCCTAATCGAGAATGGTGACCCTGAACTGGATTGAACCACATGTTACATTAACTGTATAATGCAGGGGTCTCAAACTCAACTTACCTGGGTGCCACTGGAAGTAGAGTCTGGGCCGCATCAAGTATTCACAGCGGTGGTGGTGGGCCGCTCATCCCGCATCGCTCCCAGAGGCCGGTCCGGGTGCCGCCGGTGCTTTGAAGGCCACAGGGCCCCTCCCTCATGCCCTGCCCGTCCCAGCGCACAGCTTAGAGGGAACATTGTGCCCAGGGTAATGACTCACGCAGGTTTGTGTGAGAAAAACGCGCGGGCCGCACTATCACTAAACTTTGATATCAAGTGGGGGGCCACAAAATATCATCCCACGGGCTGCAATTGGCCCATGGGCCGCAAGTTTGAGACCCCTGGTATAATGCATATTTCTACCTTTGCTTTCTAGAAAGTAAGAACAGCCCTGGTTTGGGTCAGAAAAGATTACCTTTCCCGTTTGCTTCCCAAAATCTTACTCCCTACTTGGAAAAAAATTAAAAGGTTTCATTGCTCTCAGTGGATTCTGTTTCCTTCTTTCATTTCCTGCATTGGAGGGGTAGGAACAGGTTTAATTCTCTTTCTGGTACACAGGACTCTTAATCAAAAAATAGGGTGCACATACTTACTTGAGAGAAAGAGAGGAAAACCTCAGCTACAGGCTTCGCTATTTACATAATCCTCAGCTGTATTTGAAATAGAGCTTTAACTCTGAAACTGAGATTAAATATTTGAAGATCTTTTCCCAATGACATTTACCTCATTGAAGGGTGTGATAGAAACAGTAAAATAATAAAATTTTGAAACCATAGAGGCAAAATATTTGTGCCAGTTAACTGCAGTAAAATGCCCCAAGTCTCTTCAAAAGCCTAGATAGCGGAACTAAATCCTTTCAACTCCAGACAGATTACAGTGATATACGTGTATATGGAATGCTGCTGCCTGATAAGCACTCAACCTTTTATGCTTTGTTTGAAGAAAAAGGATTGTTATCAGATCTTTTTATAGGCTGACTGTCTCTTTGGACTCTGAAAAACCCTTGGACCTGAAGTTTCAGCAAAGTGTTGTCTCACTGTGCCATTAAGGTATCTTGGCATTATTTTTTAATCACGCAGTAGGTACTGTCATTTTCTGGAGCCAAATCTTTTGTCTGGCTCTGCATGAAAGTGAATACGCATCTGCTGAATATATGTGGAAGGGTTCCAATTGGCCATTAATAGCAAGCCTGCATATATTCAAATACCAAGGACACATTAATTCCTAGCGGAGACTATGAAAATCAATGTTAATGAGCCTTGTGGTGATTATAAATCTTCCTAGAAGTAAATAAACTGAGCTCAGTTGAACATGAACTTACACATCCTCTGCTGTATGGTTTTTGATTTACTACAGTCTATTTAGGGAGAGCTAATGCTATGCTTTTTGCCCATATGTTCTTTAAAACAAATCCCTAATGGTTTTGCTTGCAATATGCACTCTCTTTTCTCATTCTTTCTGCATTCCTAAGCACCCTGTCTGCTTCTGCAAAAACTGTTATCGTTCGAAGTAAATGCTGTAGGCACCTTTGCTTAGGGAGGGGCAATTCTGTCTATTTCAATTTCTCATCATTCCAATCTCAAGTTCAGTTTGTACCAAACCCTGAATGTTTTTCAAAGTGTGACTTTGGTTTTCTGAACTTTGAAATACTTTATAAGTTTGCATGAACCCTTGTACACATATATGTGAAAATTCCTTCAAATGCATGCATTTTGGTACACAACTGAGCCTAATATTAATATTTCTAATCTTATTTTCATCAAAATTGGGGAACTCCCTTGCAAAATTTGAGAAAGAACAACCCTATGTAGTTTTAAACAGGGAAAAATCTTGGCATTGTAGAACTTTTCTATCAAAACAAATTTAGGATTATGCCCTATCTTTGCTTTGGGTTGCAAATTGTTTCAAAAATGAGAAATAAGGTCAACCCCCACTGAAATATGAAACAAACAAAATTTCCTCCTTCCCTTCCTTAGATTGTACATGTCTTGTGTGATGGCAGTTTGCATGGAAGCATCTTCCAGCAGGCCCAGGTGAAATTTGTGATCAAACAAGTGGTTTCTATGTGTATTGACTTTGCAAACTGAATTCCAGTTTCTCATTTAGATGGTTATGGTTGGTTATACAACAACCTTATATGGTTGTTTTAACCAGCTATCACATCTGACTTGGCCTTACAAGATGAAGTCACAGTCATGGGGAAACCTTTCCTCATCTTCCTATTCAAATGTGCAATATGTGGAAAGAGCATGGGATTATGTCCATTGACCAACTGGATTGGATCCATGCTGATTCATGAAAAGACACATGCTTAGAGTTACCTGAAGGATGACCTCTTCTCATACCAGTTATCCAGATCCTAAGATCATCTTCAGCAATCCTTCACTGGGGCCCCCATCAAATGTAATGAGATTTCTGAAGACTGAGAGGAGAGCCTTTTCTGTTGTGACATCCTAGTTGTTGAATGAGCTTCCAAGAGAGGCACACCTGCTACCTATAGTATACTTTAGTTAGTGCCAGCTAAAGACATCCTGTGTTTTCCAAGGAATTTAGTTTTGGGGGTTTTGGTATCATACATTAATCTATGGTTTTATTTGTGATGTCCGTGCACCTTTAGCTATTGGGCATTACAGACATTTTACTATTATGGGTATGTGTATATTCTATATATTCCCAGTACTGAGAGGCAAGGTAACTTACACATTAAAAATCATGCAATTACAACCTTAGCATAAATATACAAATGTTAAAAATATAATTAAATAAGCTAGAATATTCTAATGGTAAAAGTACCCAAATTAAACCAGCAATTAAAAACAATCCAGTATAGGCAAGAAAAGAAATCCAATACAGTCTCAGAGATCCATATTACTCTCAAAGGCTGGCTGGAACAAAAACATTTTTGCTTGTCTCCAAAAACAAAGCAGGGAAGGAATCAATCTAGGCTCCCTATGAAAGGATTTCCAGAGTCTTGGGCAGCCACCAACAAAGCCCTCCCTTGCATTCCCACCAAGCATACCTGTGAAGGATGAGGAGAAGGGCCTCTCCGGAAGATCTCAGGTACGGATAGAATCATAGAGGAGAATATAATTTTTCTGATATCCTGAACCTCTGCAGGGCTTTGTAGGTCATAGCCAGCACTTTGAATTTTGGCCAGAAACAGAATGGGAACCAGTGAAGTTGTTTCAGCAAAGTAGTTTTATGCTTCTTATAGCCAGTCCTAGTCAACATTCTGAAGCAGCCCTCTGAACCTCTGGAGTTTCCAAACACTCTTCAGCAACAGCCCCATGAAGGACATGTTACAGTAATCCAAATGGGAAGTAACTAATACACTTGTCATTGTTGCCAAATAGGACATTTCCAGAAATAGGCACAGCTGGCATTAGCTTTAACTGTGCAAATACACTCCTGGCCCACTCTGGGCAAACCTGGGCTTCCAGGCTCAGGACTGAATCAAGAAGTACACCTAAGCTCTAGACTTGTGTCTTCAGTGGGAAGGTGACCTCATCCAGTGCAGTCTGAATCTTTATTTTTTGATCTAACTTCTGGCTGATCAGGGCCACATCTGTCTGGTCTGCATTAAGTTTCACTTTTTTGCCCTCACCCAATCCATTACTGCCAATAGACACTGATTTAGCATGAAATACCTTCTATGGACTGAGATGGAAAAGAGAGATAAAGTTGGGTGCCATCAACATACTGCTAATAAATTACTGTCAGAACTGAAATCTAGTGGTCTTCACTTAGCAATGGCTAACTGGTTCTGTCGACTAAGCTGTACATGCACTTAGGTTCTATCTTTATCTATCTCTAAAACTGCAAAAATTCATTCAGCCTTTCTGCAATTTCCCTATCCCCCTTTAGCACTCCTTTAACTCAATTACTATGTCCAATGGTCAAGAATTCTGGGTGTTGTAGCCCTGAACATCTGATCATCAAAACCCTACAGAAAAACAAAAACAAAAAACAAAACCCAAAAACCTTCCTTTGAGTTTTAGGAAAAGGAATGATCATCACCATCATCCACTGCCTTAAGAACCATCAAAATAAAAAATATGATTTTATCAAGTTGTTAATAGCACAATTTTACTCGATAATATAAGTTTTGTTGCTTATCAATGGACATAAAGGACTAGGTTCAGGTACTAACTGAAAGTTTTAATGTGAGCCCCATATATGGTTCACCTTAAGGTCATTTGCAACAATCTGGACAAATCCTATCCTATGCACAAATTGAGCAAAGAAAGGGCTGGTGCCTAAAAAAGCTATGAAAATAGATAAAGGTCTGTAGTGCCTTTCCTGACTTGTTTGCAGGCTTCCTGACCCTGAACTATAACGCTAGCACTTGTATAACTGTGAGGGACCATTGTCTTCAAACTCTTTTTAAACATATTTCTTGCTTTTCTCACGGGCTTGGTGAAGCGGTATGACCTCAAATGCCTCCACTCCTTCAAAGTCTAAATCTTTTACAAACATGTGTGATGTTGATGAGTGAAGGGAGTCCCTAACAATGATGAATACTTGACAGACATTGCCTAGACTCAGAACAAACAGCACTAAGTGGGATTACAGATTCTCAGCAATCCTATTTGATTTTAATACCCTAAACAATAAAGGGCCCTTGATCCATTCCACAGTGCTCTTATTTAACTGCTGCACTTTTGGAGGTGAGTGGTTCTCTCATGTTTATGTTATGAGGAAAATGAAAGTATTAGCTCATGCTTGCTATTACTGTTGTCCTCAAGAATAAATATCCCCGTATTGACTCCCAGGGTAGCCGGTCTTTCAGAACGTAAGTATGTCTGATCATTAAGTTGTAATTGACTGATTGCAGCCTTGCCATTGCCCAGTGCTTGAGCAAGGCTGATTCTGTACAGTCGGGATCGTTAGCCAACTATGCTGCTCAGAAGTGGGTGGAGAAACCACAAGCTCTTCTGCAAACACAGAAAGCAGTTCTGAGGTCTTGGCAAAGGTGCAGTGGGGAACAATTCTTGATTGAACTGCTAAGTGTTTGGGAGTATGCCTGAATAAGCTAGCAGAAAATAGGGAAGTCTTTTTTTCTTAAATATTTGGCATGCCTCTCCTGAGTAAGGATACAAAGGTTTGTTTATTTTTAAAGATTTATATCCCCCTTTTTTCTTATGAATTCAAAGCAGCTTATGTCATTCTCCTCCTGCTGCACTCAGTCCTATCCCCACAACAGCAACCCTGTGAAGTAAGTTGGGCTGAGAGTCTGTGACTGGCTCAAAGTCACCCATGACCAAACAGGGACTAGAACCCAGGTGTTATTTAATTAATAATAAATAACTTAATTTGCTCAATTTTTATACCACTCCATAGCCAAAGCTCTCTGGACAGTTTACAACAATGTATAAAACAAAACAACATAAAATATCATAAATAATGTAAACAATTTAATTTAAAATTATTTTAATTTTTTTATTTAAATAAAATTTAAATAAAATTTAAATTTTATTTAATTTAAAATAGCTTAAAAATAGAGAAAAATACAGTACAAATATAATGAAAAGGCCCAGCAAGAAGAAGACTCACCAGGTTAATCCCCTTAGGTCCTTGGATAACCAAGAAGATATTTAAATATCTCAATATAGAGGACAGTCTTTACCTGGTACCAAACATATGACCAATTTGGCATGGGAAAGGCTGCAGCTAGGGGGGGCAACCATAGAAAAGGTTCTCCTCCTAGTTGCCCCCCTCCAAGCCTCTTGTGTGGTTGGTGCTCAGAGGAAGGTCCTAGAAGTTCAATGTAGTATCCTGGTAGATTGGGGTTGAGATAGGTGCTCCAACAGGAATTGTGCTTCATGTTCCTGATTCAAAATCAGTTCAGCTCACACTTCAGGAATCCCTAGAATTAAGATCAGTTCACCCTAGATGCAGAAGTTTGAGGGGTTTTTTAAGCATGCATGACAATTCATGACCTTTCTGTGCACATTTCTCCAAATACAGGTAGATAATATGTATTTTTGCCTAATATGCAAAATTATCTCATCATGAAAAGATAAGACTCACTGGAGATGACAAACATGCTAGAGAAAGTTGAAGGCATAAGAGGAAAAAGAAAGCCAAATATGAGATGACTCCATAAACGAAGCCACAACCTTGTACATAGAACAACTCAGTATGCATAGCATGGATAGGGCATTTTGGAGAGTTGTCATTCATAGGATTTCCAAAAGCCAAAGACACCTTGATAGCACATAGTTTTTCTAATAGAATACATTTTTGAAGGTTGCTTCCCCTAATGTATTTACCTTTGTATGAATTTTTAGTGCAACTTTCATAGAGTTCTGATTTGCATTCTGGTTTAAATATGAAACATTAGGTCAGTTTACATTCAAATGTTAACTGAGTGAATTTCTCCCTCAATTCTACTCCATTCGATATCATGAAAGTCTTTGTGTAATTTTCCTTAGATCTGTTCTGCACTTGCTTTCTGTGTCCCACAAAAAGATCTTGATGAGTGAAAGCAGTCCCTAACAATGATGTATCCTTGACAGACATTGCACATTACCGTATTGTATGCCTGTTCTTTAAAGATTGCTACACTTTAAAGATTGCTGGATATGTTAGCACTGTGGAAACAATTTATGATTCATTTTGGAATAATCCCCTATGACTTGCATTGCATGGCTTCCAAATATTCCAAACCATTCCCTCCATTCCTGCACAGTTGGGAAATGACTTTGCTCATTTACAAGTCCTTATGAAATCAGACCCATATGGTCCCATTTTCCTGTGTTGGAAAGTTGCTCCATTATATTTAATAGGAAGGAGAGATACAATTTTTCCACTCGTCTAGATTTTAATCAGAGTTGGGCTGGGGCATTCATATTGCCATGAGCTTTTACAAATTCCCAAACTTATTTTATGAACCAGATTTTGGAAATATTGACTGCTATCCCTACTGAATATACATCGTGTGGTTTAGTGCATATGAAAAATTTGTCTCCGTGATCGTATGAAAAAATGCAATTCACAGGAACCAGTTCCATGGTTACATTTGTGGGTGTTTGGTGGTGAAATCTGTACTCACATTGGCACATTTGTCAGTGACAATCTTTCCTGCAATTGCTACGGCACATTTTTCAGCTGAACATTTTTCATGTGGAGACATTCCCTGCAAGGATGTGTCCTAAGGGATCATTGAATGGAGACAAAATTGACTAGCCCTATTTTTCTACAGAGTCAATGCCTTGCTCTGTGATAACAAATCTGTGATTGGTTACTTGGTGGCCCTTCTGGTTTTGGATTCAGTAAATGCACTTTAAATAAAAACTGGAGGTGGGAAAGGAAGGTGAAGAATGGAAGACATAAAACACTAAGTCATTCTAACAGGTAACAGTTTCTTACTGCTTGGATCATATCTTTTTTGTCTAAGCACAGGTCAAAGAACATGAAGGAATCCAATTTCTTCCATAATGTATGAATCTCACCAGTGGATCAGACTGCCTTTTTCAGCAAGTACATGCTCTTCTATAAATCTCCAAGATATAGATCAGCAAATCTTGTGCTCACTGAAATTCTCCAATTTCATGTTGAAGCTTGTTCAACTTGGATACTTATCATATTGAGTCCATGTTTTCTTTTTTGACATAAAAATCCATTTCAAATGACTCAGTGTGGTTGGATGCCCCTCCTTTTTTTCTTTTTCTTTTTTAGTCCATGAATCACTTTGTAATGTATGGACTTCAACCTCAGATTGCATCTCAGTCCATTGTCAGTTTGGAAGGTGCCAACTGAGTAAATTTTGATTTAAAGACAATGGAAACAAATTTCTGATACCTCCATATTTGAATCATAAGATACAGCTTTCCAATATCCGCAGATCAACTGCATGAGCCGGGGGAATAGAATGTCATGTCTGGGGGCCAAATCCAATGCAAATGGGTCCCAATCTGTTCCATTTCCAAGGTTCTCAGATGGTTGTGACTCTCTTGCCTGGCCCTTGGGCTGAAAGAACTTCAACATTCCTGCATTTATTGTAGGTCAGACTGGCAATGATTGAGTTAAAACAATATACTTGCCTGGTAGAAATGAAGGCCAGGAGGGCCATGCAGAAAATGCATTCAAGAGTGTTAAAAGTAATACTTAAAAGAAGGCTGGAAGAGATTGGTGTTAGATAGACAAGGGAAAACTGAATCTGGTTGAATAAAGAGGCAGGATCTGAATGAGATTAAAATAATAAATGCATACGGAAGTCATGCTAAATATGGAACAAGTTTTGGATAAATGCTGCATGTATAGTTGTTACATACATGGTGCAGTAAAGGTATATCTTGAGAGCTTCTAACAATCTACAATATAGAAATGGGATGAAAATTAACTTGGAAACTTCCAGACAGTCAGAAATCTGTCCATACATACTACATGCACAGCTAGTCTCATCTTGTTTGCTTTTGCCAAAGTCATTAATGCATTTCAGAATAGAAATTTCTCTCTTTCATCTATCATTCCTTGCTAAGGAATTATATCACCTTGACAAAATGTATAAATATGTACCAAACAAGTTTCTTGCCTTACTTAAACCTTGATTAAAAGTACCAAGTACTGCTTGGTAGAGGGAAATCATTTTATCTTACTCATTAATTTGATGTCTTTCTTACAGTATGATGTGACATATGAAGCAACAGAGGTGTGAAAAATGCCCTAGAGACCATTTGGTGTTAATCAAATTAACAGTTGTCATACTTCGTTTACCTTTTCAAGTTATTAATGAGCTGTACTCCTGATGGCTTGATTTCTGTGATGGAATGCTACACAGGCATTTCTAATCAAGAACAGCTTTCTTGAATAAAATGGAATAGATCAAACAAAGGGAAATGCCCAATGTTTGGTGCACTGCTTTGGTGGTTGGTCAGCTCATGTTGAATATACTTCTAAGAGGCATTCCTTTGGAGACAAGGAACAATTGTCATTGGTACTTCAGCAGAAAAAATGAAAATGAGGCAAGGAGAGAAGAGTTAACCACTTTTTCATAGAGCATGGTACCAATCTGTTTTCACAGAATCAGGGAGCCATAGAATAGTCATTGGGTCCAACCAATGCATAACCCCACATTCAGGCAACCCTACAAGTAGCTGTACAGCTGCATCTTGACTGCTTGCAGAAGAGGAAGCCTGTGACCTCCCTAGGCAATTGGTTCCGTTTTCATACTGCTCTAATAGGTTTTTCCTGTTCTCCAGGAGGAACCTGGTTTCCTGTAACTTGAGCCCATTATTCCGTGCCCTATACTCTGGGATGATCAAGAAGAAATCCTGGCCATGCTCTGTGCAACAAATTTCCAAGTACTTGAAGAGTGCTATCACATCTCCCCCTACTGTTCTATTCACAAGACCAGGGGGTTCAATAATTTCTGTCTCATCACAGGGCTTTGTTTCCAGCCCCACAATCATCTTTGTCACCCTCCACTGAAACTCTCACAGTTTGTCTGCATCTTTCTTCAGGCCCAACCTGAAGGCATTTCCTTTTCAACAGATTAGGCAAAAAGACTCTGCAGGGATGACTTCCATCACCCTGAGCAAGCACAACAAAAACACCTGGAACTTACCATTTTGCCCATGGAGAACAAACATGGTCACATAGCAGAGGCCAGTGTAAATAAGATCATCAAGAGCAATTGAGCACCTATCAAGCAATTAGCGTAAGCCTGAGAAACAATGGGAAGCTTCCTACTCCCACTGTGGTACCTCCAATATTGTAGTAACTCCTTGAAAAAAAAGTGTTTATCATACTATGCCGTTTGGTATTAATATTTATGGTCCCAGTGTGAAGGTTGTTACCATGGTATTAGCCAGAAGGCAGTCTGTGCCATGACTGAATCTATTCCCTGCACCCACACCAAGATCTATCTAGGCTGCAACAAGGATGCACAATAATTTTGTTTCAGTTTGCAAATCATCTGAATTTACCCTCTTCTGAACTGCATAAGAAATCAGGAACACATTAATACTGATTGCACACTTCCAAACTTATATGTTCACCTTCAGAAAATGAATGTTTTAAAATACATATTTAAAAAGGCAAAAATCATACTTTTGTCCATGGGGGACAGAGATGGACCCTTCTCTTGTTTGAAGCATGCAATCCAGAGAATTTCTGGATGTCCAAACTTCCCTGATTCTCCCATCCAAAGATGTAAAATAGCCAATAAGTTGGTGAACAATTTTATTAAGCAATCTAGGCCTATGCAACCATTTCTCCATTGGCCTTTTCCCAAGACCCAATTATACACTATCAACACAAGAACGCTTTTTAAAAATATGCATTTAGTGTCACATAATAACTCTGTTCTGTTAATACCAGATTTTAAAAAGATAGGCAGTAATTAAACATAGTGAAGGGACCAAATATTGAAGCATAAATTGTGCACAACCATTTGGAGACATCTACTTACTTGTAACAGATGTCCAGACGAGTAAAAATCCTTAAAAATGGGTACCAGATGAATGCTGTCTTTGTTGCAAGTAAGTCTCATCCAATCTGTATATTTAATACTCTTGTGTTTCATTTTCTCAGCATTGCTTTGGCTTACAGCATGATGAGGTATAAAACAATGTGACACATAATAATTCAACCTAATTAAACACATCTGGGGCAGGGGGAAAATTACCATTTGTATATTGTTTGTTAATGCCTTGCTAAAGCATTATAGCTCAAAGAGAAGCATAACAAACAAACAAACAAAGCTTAAAAGCAAGATACTGTCTTTCAGTTAAGACTTTAATCAGCTAGAAATCTCTGTAAACAAAGAAACATTTAATTGGACTATGAAAGAATCTTAGCTGCCTAAAGATTTGGGCAATGTTTTTATCTGGAAAGGATTTAGGAAACTTTAATTCCAGTTTGTGTTATAGATCTGTCAATAATTTCTCATATAGCAAATGGCACTTCGTCTTGGATGGTTGTCCCTAAGCATTTGTGGAGACTACTTACACCAATAAGTATCAGACTTTCCCTGCAGCTGTCAAGTGTAGTGTTTTATGTGCATTAATGCCAAATATAGGAAACTCCATTGGGAAAATGTCATTCTCTACAATGCAAGAATGAAATTTGATCCACTTTCCAATGGAATTTAAATGAGCAACAGTATTACACACAGAAAGACACACTACTCCTCTTCATCAATTACAAGAGCAGGTTGTATCACTTCACTCATGGAATCCAGTGGATGTTTACAGAACGGGAAAGAATGGCAAACAATTATAATGATCGCCCCTTTCCTTAGCATGCCCCAATGCTATCCAAATCTGATGTAGAGGGATGGGTAACCTCAGAAGCAATATGTAAATTAACACAAGCAGGCTGAAGGAACAAGAGAGAATTGGCAGCAGTTCTGCAATCAAGGTAACAAATCATATGCTACTCCTATATGCACACTACTGAATGGAGCTGCTGCATGTACACTGCTGTAGACTCAAAATCTGTTTTCAGATGTCTCACTGAATGCACAGATATTGTGGGGAATGTTGAACATGTGCAATCCTATTCCACGCTCCACGCCTAGACTTACAATTTGGAAGGAAACCTGTAATGTCTGAATACTCTTTACAACATGATGGGTTGTAGTTCATTTTCTGAACCTAAAGCTGGCAAATGAAATTTGGCCAGGGATGGGTGAAAAACTCATTTCATTTCATTTTTGAAAATATGAGTTCACCAAATTTAGCAAATGTCTTCATATTCTAGATGGAATGAACTTGACATTGGAATAAATACATGTGGAACCAAGTGAAACTCACAGGTTTGGACTCCCTAAACTTAACCAAATACCATAATTTGTTAACTCTTCCCATGCACCAGATCAGTAGTTTTGATTTCCTAGATATGTGCATGTATTTGTGTATCTTCCTCACGCAGTATTTTGCTGGGGAATAAATAAATGCCAAGGAAAGGTGATTCTTCCTGAAAGTGATATGAATGAGTTAAGCTGTGTGTGTGTGTGTGTGTGTGTGTGTGTGTGCGCGCGCGCGCATGCACGCACACGCACGTACATATGTATGTCTGTGGAAAATTCCTGTCATGCTGTGGCTTGGTTGATAACCCAAAGAGCAAATAAGTACTTCAATTTGCTTTTACCGTGTGAAGCCATAGTCATGATTGCTCTGGAAGTTTAGACACAAATAAGACAAATGTCCTTTGCAATTTTGATGAAATCATGGATTGCCTCCATTAAGATACAAAGAAAAGGTTTTAAACTGTCACCACCAGCATTCGTACCGCTGTTTGATAAGTCACTTGAGGCTACTGAAATTTTATTTTAATAACGGCAACTACTGTATGTCAGCCATAACACTGCTTAAAGTCACTGTCACACACCCCACATCTATAGCTGCACTTTGATTTGTGGAGGCTTTGGAAATGGTTGCTGTCAGCATCCGAATGGATGAGGAACAAAATCTGTCATGAACCTTGAGAACTTAATATATCACTAACGACAGTTAATTTAGCAGCTGTGACCCATGCAGGCAGGCAGAATTAATAGTAAATCTGCTCAGCAACAATGTTCTTCCTGTTTTTCAGTTGGAGCTTAGTCCAGACTGATTCAAGCATTGTCTCTACTGCAACCCAAAGAGATTTGGTCCACTTTAGGACAGCAGGAGAGCTCGCTGAAAGCATTCCAAAGCATAAAGCAAATATATTCAGCTTCCTCAAAGGCAGCTAAGATGAAAGAAGGAAAATGAAGTCATGAATCTCAATTTTATTCCACATAGGAACTAGATGAGAATTTTATTTCAATTTGTTTTCTAGGCCCAGGTCTGTAAGTCCTCTGTAAAGTCTGAGTTTGAATCCCTGAGAAGTTAACTATGTTACTGCTTAATTGGGGGTACCACTTTTTTCCTGAAATGATCCTCATCTTTTAACAGCTGTATGATAGGTAGGAACAATCGATCCTCTCCATGCCAGGAAAAGCTATGCCTCTTGATTTTAGCCTATGAAGATTAATGAGAATTTTGTTTGTTTTTGATATTATAAGGAATTATTATTATTATTATTATTAAACATTTCTATGCCGCCCCTTGCTGAAGCCTCGGGGTGGCTTACAACACAATAAAATACATTGAAATACAATAGAACATAATAAATTACCATTAAATACAAAAATACAAAAAATACATTGAGTTACAAACATAATAATATAAAATTAAAATTATCAGTATAAAATAAGTAAATAAATAATATAGGAGGAAAGAAGAGAAGGAAGAAGAAGTTGCCCTGGCCAGATCATATATTTTAACAATTAAAATGATGTTTAAATAAAAAGGTCTTTACCTGGCACCGAAAAACCAGTAACGATGGTGCCAGGCGGACCTCTTTGGGGAGTGAATTCCATAGGTTGGGCGCCACTGCAGAGAAAGCCCTCCTCCGAGTACTTACTCTCCTAATTTCTTTCATGGAGGGTTCCCGGAGAAGGGACTCTCCCGCAGATCTCAAAGGGCGGTCGGGCATATACGGACGTAAGCGCTCGTTCAGGTAGCCAGGACCCAAGCCGTTTAGGGCTTTATAGGTCATAATCAACACCTTGAATTGGGCCCGGGCTTCAATGGGCAGCCAGTGAAGCTGACGGAGGACTGGAGTCATGTGAGCATAATGCCCCGTCCCCGTCAGCAACCTGGCAGCTCTATTTTGCACCAATTGAAGTGTTCGGACCGTCTTCAGGGGAAGCCCCATGTAAAGCGCGTTACAGAAGTCTAGGCGGGAAGTCACCAGCGCGTGTGTCACCGTTGCCAGGCAGTTGAACTCCAGGTAGGGGCGCAGCTGATTAATCAGCCGAAGCTGAAGGAAGGCGCTCCTCGCCACCGCTGTCACCTGAGCTTCCAAAGAAAGCTCCGGGTCGAGGAGTACTCCTAAGCTGTGGACCTTGTCCCTAAGAGGGAGTGCTGCACCATTCAGGACCAGGTCAAATCCACCCTCTCCGAAGCCCGATCTGCCAACCAACAGGACCTCCATCTTGTCTGGGTTGAGTTTCAGTTTATTGGCCCTCATCCATTCCATTACCTCGGCCAAGCACCGGTTCAGCACAGCCACTGCCTCACCTGGAATGGGACCATTCTTCCTATAAAACAGCTTCTAGGAGAAGGAGCTGGGATTTTACAGCTGAATTGCCAAGATGAGCCAACCCAGAAATAAGCTAGGACGTTACCGAGAATTAGGCAGTTTTATGTTCTGTAGGAAGTTAGATATGAGAGGCAGAGAACCCAACATAATTAGTTTGATAATTCAGTGTGAAGTTTAGAGGGCATACCAAACGAAATGCATCGGACACTCCAGGGCCTGTAAGCAGCATGGTTCTTTTTGGTTTGGAAGGGAGGAGAGGTATAAAGTTCAAAATCATATCATATAATTAAGCAGCCATTCCCTCATGACCAGTATTCTAACTTTGCTTGTTTTCTATGTTATTACCTTCTTTTGTATAACAAAAGAAGTTCAACCTTAAGGTAGCGGGAAAGAATCATCCTGATCTATTTGGAAGGAAAAAAGACCAGTTATGTTAAGAAATGACCAACATTGGCCAAGCCATCCATCTTTAAGATGCAAAAAACTTGATTTAAATAAGCAAATAATTTTTGTTTGCTTAATAATAAGCAAAAGCAGGAATGTGTGAAACTGACAGAATAATTCCAACTCAGGCATACATTGTATTTAATATGTGCCAATCCTGTTATATGTTTTCAGTAAGAAAGCTCATCAGCCAATCCCAGTAGGAAGGCTTCAGGTGGCCAGTACTGAACTAAAAGGAATAAAAAGCCAACACACACGAATTCTATCTATATGCTGTTTCCTGATCATTAGCTGGACACTAACAGATGATACCTCCCTTAGCAATTGTTTTTCCTCCTTAAAGACATTTGTTTTCTAAGAATTCTGGCCTTCTGGCAGTGTAGTGTTATAGGGTTTATTATTCTGGACTAGTTTCATTTTGACAACACAGCATTATAAACTTTTCTTCCATTTCCAATCCACCAACATGGAAGTCAACTTGGCTAAAAGGAACATCCTTATTTCCCCCTTTTAGGGCCTTACTTACACAAAGTGCTTATTCCCTCTCATTCTATCTCTTCCCCCTCCCACTTTCTTTCATTTTTCGATTTGAATCCCTATTCCCATTCCCTGCGGCTCCCTTCTTTTCACCCTTTCCCCTGCCTAGCTCCATTGCAAAGCTCCCTTCTCTCTTCCTTTGAAAAGGCACTTGAAAAGGCAGAGAGTAGCATCTTGTCACAGTATGTGATCGTGAATACAATGCAAGGAGGTGTTGATCTCTGAAGTGTCAATTCAATGAAGTAGGTGTGTGTGAGTAAGAGTGAAAGAAAAAAGGGAGGAAAAGAGATAGGAGGCAGACAAACTGAGGTATTTTAGAAAGGTGGAAAATAGCAAAAAAGTGTCTACTAGAAAGGGACATTTATGTGCCTTGGATTCATTTTATGTATTATAAAATAAAGCTCCACAATTTTAAATATTTTAAGCTTGCTTTAAGATCCTCTGGCTTTTTTCTTTAGTAAAAAAAACATCCAATTTATCTCTTGTTCAAAAAAGAAAAAAGGGCCCACTGAATGCACACCTCTGAAAGAATGGCAAGAAAGAAGCCCATTCCTTTGTACATATGGATTTTCATTTAGTTGTGTATTTATGGATACTGTTATACTTACTTTTAATAACTGTTCCCCAAATGGTTACATTTTAAATAATACAAAGAAGATTAAAATACAAATTCAAATGTGTACATCTTAATAAATCTCAGAACTAAAAGCCAGCACCATCTTAATCAGTAGGAAAATCAACAGAACTAGAAATATAATGGCCTAGGAAAATAGAAAAACCTTTGGCTGGCACTGAGAGGACAATAAAGTGAGCATGAGAAGAGCATTCTTTAACTGGGATACAATCAACACAAGTCTTTCTACCTGAAGTTATATGCCTCACCTAGGTAGCAGTAGAACCTGCAAAAAGCCTTCTGTTTAAGATCGTAAGGTGTGGGTAGGCTCAAGTATCCTGAATATTTCTAGCATCCTGGTTCTGAGTCATTAAAGATATTAAAGACACTTTTATCAATTCAGAAGACATTGGTGCAATATAATCATAATACAGTGTACTGGTTACTAACCCAGATACCACTAACTAACTGGAGTTACTGAACCATGTTCAAAGTCAGCAACAGAGGTGAAGCCATCACTGGCTCATGTATCCAAGCTATTAAAATGCTCTTTGCAATGGAAGCAACCTGTACTTCTTCCAGTGGCAGAGATGGATTATAAGCTACATCCAAACTGCAAACCTTATCCTTCTGGGGGAGAGAGATCATCTAATGCAGGAAAAACCTTGTTAGCAGAAGTGACTGAATCAAACTGATGGGCTTGGGAAAGTTTACTGAATCAGAAACAAGCAGTCCTCTGGCTAAACGGCCAGAAGTATGAAACAGCAGAGGAATTCAGGCCAGACTTTTAACAGTCTTTTTAACAATATAGCTCCCTAGTCATTGGAATAAGAATTCCCTGCAAGGGACTGGCAAGAAGCTAAGTTAGAGATGTGACAGATGACTAGGAAAGATACATGAGAAGAGGTAGATGAGTAGTTGCTTTCATGACAATACATGTAGGTGGGATTATTTTATTATAAAATGAGCAGTTGATGGGGAAATCTTGTTTCATCTGATGCTTCTTTTCCTGAATTGCAATTCAGTTGATAATTTGTGTAATTAAATATATCCTATTAGTTCTAACTTAAAACAAACAAACATACCTTGAGTGAAATACTGAGTTAAATGCTGAGTACCTCTTGTGTCACTCTCTCTCCCCAGGTGTGAATTGCAATCACAGTATATGAGAACAGGAACCCATTTTTTCATTCCCGAATTCATTACAATAAAGATCCCACACACACACACATAGTCTTATACACACCAGTTATGATAAGGAAGAAAAAAAGTTTCCCCACAACAGTAATGGATGTGGAGAGGGTGGCATAGAAATGTTATAATAATAATAATATTTATGGAACTGTGGCCTGGGAGAGAAGGATTAATGTAATAGGTTGTTGATCTGGATTACTACTGTAAACATGTGCACATGAGAGAGAGCGAGGAAGAGGGGAGAGAGAGAGAGTTCCAACAACTACGAGGGGCATTCAATGTATTCACCGTATCAGCATGAAGAAAAAGGAATAATAAATTGAAAAAAAAATTATTTTCAATGTAATCCCCCATAACTTCAATAGACTTATTACATCTAGAAATTAACTTTTCAATTCCCTGTAAAAAATTACCTTCCTCCTTGTCTGAAAAATGTGCATTAATTGCCGCCTTGAACTCTTCATTGTAAGAAAATCGCTTTCCACAAAGATCTTTGTTTAAATTCGGGAATAGGTAGTAGTCACTAGGGGCCAGGTCCAGGCTATAGGGTGGGTGGTTGATTTCTTTGAAACCACAGTCTCGCACAGCAGCCTTTGAAACACGCACCGTGTGAACAGGTGCATTGTCGTGAAGAAGCAACACACTTGCGATCAGTTTTCCCTACCTTTTTTCTTTAATTGCTTCTCTTAAATTATGCAGAGTGGTTGCATAAGATGCTGCATTTATGGTTTCACCTTTTTTCATGTACTCGATCAATAAAATTCCCTTTGAGTCCCAAAGCACTGTGGCCATGATTTTTCCGGCCGATGGAGTGACTTGAATTTCTTCAGAGGGTCAGCACCTTTTTTATGCCACTGCATGGACTCCTGCTTACTTTCAGGGTCATAGTGATGAACCCAGGTTTCATCTCCAATAACAATCCAGTCGATAATATTCAATGGATCTTCACCACAGAGCTCTAAAAACTCCTTACAGCACTCGGCTCGCCCTTGTTTCTGAGGCGCCATGCACATTCGTGGCACTCATCTTGCACAGACCTTGGAAAGGTTAAGGTGGTCATGAAAAATAGTAAATATGGTACCAACGGATAGGTTTGTCATCTCTGCTAACATTTTTATTTTTATTCAGGCATCTTCCAACACAAGTTTCTCAATTTTTTTCGCATTTTCTTTCATAGTGGCCATAACCAGCCTGCTCGAGTGAGGGTCATCTTCAATGCTTTCTCTGCCCCTTTTAAATTCACTTGACCGCTTTTGAACAGTAGAGAATGAAGGTGCAGAGTCCTGGTAAATAGCCACCATCTCTTCGTGAATGATTTTTTGACTTTTTCCTTGTTTTGGAAGGAACTTAATCACAGCGCGGTGCTTGATTTTCTTCAACATTGTCACGTCAGTCGTTATGGTTGTCTTTCACTGAGGATTACTAGGGAACTAATGATCACACTTATTTGAAATTTTGCATGCATACCCTCAGATAGTGTAATTAGCTAATGAAAAGATTAAATTACCCACATCAATAACAAATCAACCCGATACCGAGAATACATTGTATGCCCCTCGTATAAGGCACATATTTAATGTAGCATGTATTTGAAGCCAAATTCTTAATTTTTGTTGCATTTGAACAACAGGAAAAGCAGGCCTATTCCTTGAAAAATATTTATACAGTTCCACTTATTGGTCACCTTGGAAACCATTGTATTGGAATTACACAGAGATACTTTCTTTCCTGACAAAGATCAAAATTAAACAATAAGGATATTATGAAAAGAAGCAACAGCAATAAATTGTTATATAAATTGGGAATATTTATTTTTTGTAGATAAAGGATGAAGCATTTGCACACTGGATAAAGTCTTATGATGATTGCATTTGTAGAAGCCATATGGAGAGCAATCTTGCTAGTTTTTTATTTTAAAGATTTTTTCAGCTGGACTTGGAGTAGCCAACAGAGTAGAGTAGGAAAGTATTTGGTAATGGTATCCATTAAGAGTTGAATTTGAACAGTAGTACAGAAAATATTTGTGAGGTTTTTACTCTTGCTGTTTATTCATTTTACAATGTTGACTTAGAATTCACAGTCTAAGATAGAGTGGGACACTAATCCCTTTTAGATTACTTCTTTCAAGCCTACTCCACATCCCTGGATTTGTATAGTATACCTTCAACTTCTCTGTTTCTAGTCTTTTGCTAGATTTATCCAAGAATTAAGAAGTCAAACTTTCCAAAGGAGTATTTTATGTGACATTTATTATCTAGATTCATCACCTTTGAATCTGAATTATTTTTCTTTTTCTGAAATTCAGTTTGAAGAGATATAAGTTAAGTAGTTTCACTGTAAATTTCCATTTCAGGCATAACATTTTCCTGTTTAAAAATTTTAAGCACTCTCTGTATACATTGTTTGAATACCACGCAGGATAAATAGTAGATTTTCCAGAAGAAACCATAACATGCCATTCTTTTCACAGTTTTATGAATATCTGAAACCCCTTCCCCCACGTACTGTTTCAATATTTTATTTGTGTGGATCCTCTACTTTTCTGTGTTCTAGATGGGGTTAATTCAAAGACCAGGACTGTAAGTATGGTACAGAAAAGAGGAAGTATTCTGTTACAGGATGCTCCTTCCTCAACACATTTTCTCTTCTTTTACAGTGCAGGTACAGAACATGTTTCAGCCTGCACATCAAATTGTACAGATTGGGCCTAACTCTGAATTTGAACTGGAACAAAAGGCAAGGTCAGAAAGCTTAACTGAAAGGACAATGAGCTGTTAAGCTAAGTAGCTGTTGAGAACAGGGAGAGATACTGTTTGGTTCAGGGAGAGATACTGTGGAATGGAGGGGAGGGGTCAGAATGGGAGTGATGTCACTGCATCACCTCAATGGCTTGACACCAGATCAAATGAATGGACCAATTAAGTAATGCCTGGCATTCCTGCTGTCTGATGCACAAACAGCATGAACTTCCCTGAAGGTATAGCCAACTCTATTTGGTGAGAAGGTCAATTCAGTTTGGAATAAACTTTCCTGAATGATAAAAATGAATGTATAGTTTGAGCGAACATTCACCTGATGGATGCTTCTTTTCAATGTGCTTGACAGAGTCAGCCCAGGCTGGCCAGCTTAACCTAGCCAAGTACTGCAGTTAGAAGCCTCTTGCCTTGATCTACTGGGAAGAAAAATTCAGCCCCTTTGCCAATTGTGCACTTTCCAAAAATTAGTCATGTCATTCTGTTGCAGCAAAATCAATAAAAAAGTGATGCTTTAAAAATACACATGCACAATGACACATTATTTTGTTGACTAGTACCCATTTCATCAAATGCATGAAGTGTTACCTTCCATGGACAGATGAATACACCATATGATTATGAGGATGAAAAACTCTACAGAGAGAACTAAATAGTCATAAAATACAGTAGTACTTGCTGAGATCATGCTGTGTAAAAAATTTTTTAAAGTTTTTCCTAAATTCCTTTCACACATGCCACATTACCAACTTTTACAAATTAGGTGAGGATGTCTGAGCTCTAATGGCTAATGCACATAAATATCTACATTAACTGGAACTATGACTGTTCAGAGTTCCCACTCCCATGGAAGTCTCCATGCATAGTGGTCTGTATATGAAGGCTTCCCTGGCTCAGGCATGCATGCCTAATACGTGGATGGTTGAGATGGGGGGGAGGGGGCTATGTACAACCTTTTCATACATTTCTTGACCATTTATTTATTTATTTAGCACACTTATATGCCACCCCATTCGCCGGAGCCTCGGGGCAGCTTACAAACATAAATAAATACATAACATTAATACCATTATATAAAGTCGGAGACATCCTGGCCAAAAGTGTTGAAATCAATAAATAAAATCAACAATTAAAATGACGTTTAAATAAAAAGGTCTTGGCCTGGTGCCGAAAAGCAAATAACGACAGCACCAAGTGGACCTCTCTGGGGAGAGCATTCCATAGGTTGGGCGCCACCACAGAGAAAGCCCTCCTCTGGGTACTAACCCTCCTAATGTCCTTCACAGAGGGCTCCCGGAGAAGGGCCTCTGCTGCCGATCTCAAGGGGTGGGATGGCGCGTATGGACGTAAGTTCTCCTTAAGGTAACCAGGTCCCAAGCCGTTAAGGGTTTTATAGGTGATAACCAACACCTTGACTTGGGCCCTGACTTCAATGGGGAGCCAGTGAAGCTGACGGAGGACTGGGGTTATATGAGAACAACGCCCAGTTCCCGTCAGCAACCTGGCAGCTCTGTTTTGCACCAATTGAAGTATCTGGACCATCTTCAAGGGCAGCCCCCCGTAGAGTGCGTTACAGAAGTCTAGTCGGGAAGTCACCAATGCATGTGTCACTGTCGCCAGGCAGTCGTTCTCCAGGTAGGGACGCAGCTGATGGATCAGCCGAAGCTGAAAGAAAGCGCTCCTCACCACCGCTGTTACTTGAGCTTCCAGCAAAAGCTCTGGATCGAGGAGCACTCCCAAGTTGCAGACCTTGTCCTTAAGAGGGAGTGCAACCCCATTCAGAATCCATTTAGTTCCATTATTTTTATTTCTCCAATCAGATATGAGAGAAAGAGAGAGAGAATCTTCATATATCTGCAAACTGGAGAGGAGGACATTTCACTGAAGAAATAGTTTTGGGACTCTAGTTAATGCTAGAAGGCAGCCATATAATCTCTTTTTACAAAGAACAACCTGTTACAGGCACTTCCTTATTTTGCGTTGTGAAAAGGTGAGTCCCTAGAGGGCCACAGTATGATGGAGGAATGGGTGGAGATAAAGGGAGGAGAAAGTGAAGGGAAAACATAGAAAATAAGCATTTGAAACAAAGTGAAGTTCTGTTTATAGCCAGAGCTTTTTGCTGGGTCCTTCTTGCTGAGAAGAAACAATAAAACACGCATCTCTTTGAATGGTGACCCAAGGGCCTTTATATTTTGGGGCGGGGGGGGGGTGGATTGTCCTGTTAAATTCCAGTTTAAAGATAAAGAATTCTAAGAATTGGTGCCCATCAACGGTTAGTACCTGGGCAGCAGGCTGAAGAGGGAGCACTGTGACCAGGCCACTGTGACCACTTTGGCAACAGCTGTCTGCACTATGGTGAGATTTACTATTTTTCTATTTAAATTTCAACCATTATTTCTAAATTTGGATCTATGCTTGTAAGTTAGCAGATGCATATGTTTTGCTATCACTTTTTGTCTTCTGTGTGATGGATTTCCTTGTTCCAATGATCCTTGGGCATCTATTCTAGGTATGTGCCGATGTATACTTGTTATGTTTTAAGATATTTTTTCTCTTCTTACAGAAACCTGTTCTTCTGCTTTGACTTTCAGCTTACTCGGTTGTAAAAGGTGGAAGATAAGTGCAAGTACTTTTCCCTGCAGGCATGACCTGAGGGCTACTGCAGTCAATAGAAGTCCAGCCCTGCTGCTCCTGTTTGCATCCAATGACTACTTCTCATCTGATTTCCACAGGTCACATTTAGAGGTATATTTATTGTGAGGGGAACAATTAACTTTTCTCATGTAAGGCAGACACTTACTATCTAAACAAGTACTGTATCCGCCTCCCTGCAGTTTGAAGATTGGCATGGGGAGGGCTCTTTAAATCAATATATGTATTGTTTATTTATATATTGCATTTATATATCAACTGTATGTAGCCAAGGCAGCTTACAAGAATAACAACAAACATGAATAAGAAACAAATGCAAACATAATGTGTTTAAAACAACATCAAATCCTTTCAAAATATAACAATTCAAAAGCTGGATTAACAGATTCATGTTGAGCCCTGAATGTTTTATACAAAAAGCACAGAATGTGTTTTACACAAAAAGCTCAGAATGTGATTCCCAAATATGTTTCCATCTCTGGCAAAATGCAAAGATCGAGACTGTGTTATTTGTCAGAAAATTCACTTCCTGTCAGTTCTGTTTACCACTGTCGATTTGTCAAAGGATAGAGGAAGATGCCTAAAAGACATTTGCTCCTTGGGAGGAAAGCTATGGCAAATCTAGACAGCATACTAAAAAGCAGAGACATCACCCTTCCAACAAAACTACGTATAGTCAAGGCTATGGTTTTCCCAGTTGTAATGTATGGCTGTGAAAGTTGGACCATAAGGAAGGCTGAATGCCGAAGGATTGAGGCCTTTGAATTGTGGTGCTGGAGGAGACTCCTGCGAGTCCCTTGGACCGCAAGGCGATCAAACCGGTCAGTCCTAGAGGAGATCAACCCTGACTGCTTTTTAGAAGGCCAGATACTGAGGATGAAACTCAAATACTCTGGCCACCTAATGAGAAGGAACAACTCACAGGAGAGGACCCTGATGCTGGGAATGGTTGATGGCAAAAGGAGAAGGGGACGGCGGAGGATGAGGTGGCTAGATGGAGTCACTGGGGCAGTGGGTGTGGCTTGGGTGGTCTCTGAGGGATGGTGGAGGACAGGAGAGTGGAGGAATGTTGTCTATGGGGCCGTGATGGATTGGGCATGACTTTGTGACTAAACAAAAACAAAAACAAAAAAAGAGGAAAAAAGGAAGGGGAATGCGAAATGCTATCAGTATGTACTGGTTAGTTTAATAAAGTTTCAGGAGCAATTTTTAGAAGCAGTTCCAAGTTTGTCAATATAATGTGATTATGTCAAAATTACAAATCTAGTGCAGGACCAGTAGATGTAAACTTCTTAACAATCCTTCTGGCTTAATCCTTTTTAACAATCCTTCTTAACAATCCTGGCTTAATATTTCAGCGTCTTCTTAGTCTGTGTCAATTTTACAGATCTTCATTCTTAAATTCTTCCATTCTGTTTCTGCTCTGTGAATTAAAAGCAAAACAGTGAGTTCCAATATTTTAAGGTATTTACCCTAAAATTTACATTTCATATGGATGTTGGTGCATTTTGTCCCATTAACCATGTCCCTATGAAAACCAGAGAATAACTACATTCCAATTCATATACAATTCCAGGAAATGCAAATTTGGTTGCTTCATTTCAAGAATGTAGCCCAAATTAAATTCTTAAGCATCTGTATTCAAACTACAGATGTACAGATGTGCACCACACCAAGCAGTTAACCAATTCAGTTTTGACCAATAAGGCCACCTGCTGGGGAGGTGAGCCAGAAAGGATTCAGAGTTTTGTTTGTCTTATTCTGCTTCTGTCTGTGGACCTAGAGTAAAGAAAAACTGTTTATGGATTGGAATGGAGAAATCAAGATGGACTATACCAGGGATTGGCAACCTTTAACACTCAAAGAGCCATTTGGACCCATTTCCCAAACAAAAGAAAACACAGGGAGCCGCAAAACCCTTTTGACATCTAAAATGAAGATAACACTGCATATATTGTTTTTTACCTTAATGCTATGGATATCTGCATTATGATTTAGCTGCAGCTCTTGTTCAGTCACTAAAAACTGTTATTTTTAATCTTACATTATAAACAAGTACGACTCCTCTCATATATTTTAAATAGGAGAACAGCTTCCTAAAGAGTCAAAGTCAGTGCTAAAGGGCTGCATTTATTAAACAGCAAACCCCTTAAGTTCGTCAGCAGTAAAAGCAAATGAATCTACCCACGTATCATTAAATGTTTGGTTTTCTTCAGAAACTTTTCTTCGATTTATCCATGGTTGGCCTATGGGGGCCGGGAGGGAGCTCAGTAAATTGGCGCGGGTCCGCAGATGGGCGGCTGTGCTGGAGATATAGGTGTATTTAGTGACTGATTAGCAGATGGTCAAGTGCTGTGAATTGTGACAGGTCCCAAGTGCAGCTTTTAACATTCAGATGAAGGAGATTACATTGGGACAAAGATAATCTTTTCAGCAGAGTTTTGTTTTGTGTAACATGAGAGTCTGCAGGAAGCTTGTTTAGCAGAGGGATGTAGAGATTTACTTAACTAGCTGATTTACTTAAATAGCTAGCGCAGGGTTCCTGAGTGGAGCTTTGAGCAGATCAGCGGCTGTGCTGGCACGTGTTTTGAGCAATGGAGCCGCAGCAGAGGGGTTCAAGAGCCACGTGTGGCTCTGGAGCCACGGGTTGCCGACCCCTGGATTATACTAAAGGCAGAAGAGTTTCAGAAGCAACATCAAGATCTTTTAACCATATAGGATTCCCTTTTCTCTCCTGAGCATGCTGGGAATGCTCATTGAACAAGCTTGCCACCTTTAGTAACATTTTCACTTATAGGTAATTATGGAAACTTCTGTACATTTAGTGCTTTGAATCACCCTCAAGTTGTCAGATGAACTTTCATTTTCAAAAACATTATAGTATTTTTCAAATATTTAAATATAAAAGCAGTGCAAAGACTGATTTATTATAGAGATAATTGATTAAAAATTTCAGACAGGAGAAAGGATATGTTTAGTCAGATGAAATATATCTCTGCCTTTAATAAAGGATCTGTTGATTGAATCCATCTGGTATGATTAAGCACTAAAACCTTGAAACAGCTTGGGAGCTTAGCTATCAAATTTGTTCTGGCAATAGAACTGCACATTCCTTTAAAACAAGAACACTTTAGTAGATCTATTTCTGTCCCACTCATGATTTGTTGTAATTTAGCCCTTTGGATATATCTTATCCTTATGCCTATGGGAAGCAGAACTGAGGAAACATCAAAATGTTTTCTTTTTCATTTGAAAATACAGTTTTAATATCCATTTGTCAAATGTTCCAGCTTCATTGAGCAGCACAAGTTCTTCACTATTTTCCCTACTTTTATCAGCAATCAAATTATATTTTTCAAGCAACTATTGTTATTAATATTAAAACATTACAGGCTAAAAGAATAATATGGCCCTACTGGGAAAAATAGAAGAAAAACAAACAACTTGTTTACATTTTCTTTTCCACTGATGGATTTATATTTTGGTTATTTTTCAAATAATTCCTTTCAATTACTGTGGTGGATCTTGGGATGTGCTTCAGGTATGTTTGCTCTGATCAAAATAATTATAATAATTAAAAAGATATAACTGGCTAGCGGTATGAAGCTCCAGAACAAAATAGTAATCATAAATCCCCTCTGCCCACACACAAACACGCTTTCCCTTCTTTTTATGAATATTTACACCTTTAGATTAGGCTCTGTTAAGTTTTCAGCATCTTAATAGAGCAATTTCTAAGAAATCTTAAATTAGCTATCTAAAAGAGGCATCACTAGATTAGCCTGAAAAGATTAAATGTTAGCTATTGGAATATGCTGTGTGGACATCTTAGTGTTTCTACATTTTAACATGAAATAATTTGATAAATTGCCAAATAATGATTTTATACATTTGTCAAAAGCTATTTAGCTGGGTTTTAAACAAAACCCTGAAAAAGTCAAACTTTTCTACTAAAAATACTGTAGAGATGACATACTTTATTTAAGGTGCTGCCCTGTGCATATCGAAGTAAAATTCAATCAATTGTATATTCATCAATAGCACATACGTTTAGGAATGAAGCTGTAAACTTGCATGTCTCTACCCACCCTCTCCAACAGTATGAACTTTAATTTTAGTAGGACCATAGTTCCTGCTAAGAATTGAGGCAAGCTAGAATCCAACTTCCATCTTGCCACCTCTCTATCTTGGACTGGGAAGACTGTTGTTTCATATTTCTTCTGGACCCTTGACAGGAAGCTGCATACAACCACCTCATTTAGCATGCCATATGGCCAACATATATGCGGAGACTAAATTGTTAATACATATTTAACAAACCATAACTGTAGCATTTACAGTTATTAATGTTAAATGTTATTAAAATATTACACTTAAAATGATTATCTTTTGAATGCAAATGAATTAATTACATGCAACAATCTAGCATGTTACTAATTCCGCAAGTGTATGCCATTTTTAGTTACTAAAAATAGTGTGTCCATTTGCATTTATGAATCAATCCTACCATTCCATCTCAGAATGAAAGGGAAATATATGCTTTCCATATGAAATAGGAACACAGTACAATCAAACTATGTAATTAAAGAACTAATGGAACCAATTAAAACTTGCAGGACTAATTGGAAATCAATTCCTTCAGCAAAATCAGACTAATTGTAGACCAGTTAACATAATCTTTATTTTAAAACAGTCTCTTCAACATTTTTTTCAAAGATTAAAAAAGTTAGCATCACTCCCAGGGTTCATCTAAATCAGTTCTCCCCACTGTGGCGGCCTTCAGAAGTATTTAGATCACATGTCCCAGAATTCCCATCCAATAGAGCCTTTCTGGGTGTTGCAGGCAAACATGTCTGGAAGGCACAAGGTTGGGAAGACTGATCTAAATGTTTCTGCTGCTGCTAATAATGGGAGTACAATGTCAGGAGACCTTAGCTCCAAGAAACCAAAGGTAAAAATGTTAATATTGCATACTTTTCTGAAAGACGTTTAAACAAAAAAGGAAACATATCAAGAGGCTTCATGTAGTCATGACTTAATACTAAACAGTAAATTTAAGTATGATTCAGCTTTGTACATTCTTGCTTTATTCATGCATTTTCTGGCATCTAATTTTGTAACCTGCCTAAAGCTAAAATGTGAAACTATATCTGGGTATTTTACGCTATTTGAGGTATACTCTCATGGCCCATGACATTGTCTGACGGCCCATAGGATTAATCAGAGCTCCAGGTCTGTGGTCCTGCAATCTCAGACCTGGACATCTGGAGGACTGCTCTCTGATGGCACAGAATCATGCAGCCTGCCATTCTAAGGATGTATCCAGGACTCAGAGAAGTGGAAAGGGATATTCAAGAGGGTGAGCCGGGGAGGAGGCTGAGGCTGAAGGCTTATGCCATTTCCTATTGCCATCCCAGTCTCCTTTGCTGCTCCTTAGCAATATATCTAGAAAGCTGGAAAAGTTCATTTAGATGAAGCACATGACACATGGTACTACCATGACAGAGAATGCCACTACTGTCCCTCAAGCCATGCATTGGATGTACATAAATCTCTAAATTTGTAGGTTTGTGTGCATTTGCAGCAAAAAGCATAGGATTGTGTCTGTTATAGCTCAAATTCTATAAAGCCACCTTAGCCCAGAAATGAGCTCAGCTATTTTGCACAGCTTGCAGAAGAGCTAAACTACCTCTCACAATGTGCCATTCTTGGAAAGATGACCTTTATTTAGAAGCTCTTGACAGGCAGGACTCTGATAAGGAGTAAGTGGCATTGGTCAAGTTCATCACACTTGAATTCATAGCAGACCAGTGTGTCCCAGTTCCTCATCTCTTGACTAAGTATGGAATCCTAGAAGATGAGACCACTACCTCACCAACAAAACAAACAAGAAACCCTAAATAGTACTAGCAGACTCTCCTATTTGCACCAGCTTGACCATTAAAATTCACAGAAGAGATCTAGCTGGCCATTGGAACATTGCCTTGTGGGATTTTAAAAGCAGACCTTCCCAGGAATGGCATGCAAACCCTTTTGAACTCCCTCCATGTACCATTGGAAGGGAGCAAAATGTAGTGAATGTTAAATATCTCTTTAGATTGTACCTGTTCACACAAGTTTTCCCAGGCATGAAAGTATCATGATCCCTCTCCATTAGATTTATTTTCCCTGTTGCCTTTAAAAAGATTGTTCCCTTTATTTCAGTTTGGTATTATTGTTTATTATTGCTATTTTAAGAGTGGTTTTGTTGTTGCTGCTGCTGCTGCACATAAACTGTTTAGCAGTTTTGTTTTTTTCAAGAATTATTTTACTGCACAGTAAATGCACCAGGGCTTCCAAACAGTTCTCCTCCTGAACCTGTTCCACCTGAGTTACCAGGATGTTCTCCAACAACTTCTCACAAGTGGAGAAAATCAACCAGATGGGAAGTGAATGTAGCAGGCTCTCCTTCTAAGGCAGGGATAGACAGCAAGCAGCCTGCAGGTGCCTGCAAACCTTGGCTTTATGTCATGTTGCAACCACAGTGTGGAAAGGGAAAAGACCACAAGAAGAAAGACTTCAGAAAGACAAAAGAAGGGAGACTTGCTTCAACAGGAAGGAAGGAAGCCTCCACTTCATGTTTTTAAACTAGACATAAGATTGATTCAGAGCCAGTTAAAGTTTTAGTGTGCAGCTTAGAAACATAATCACCATATATAAATATTTGTTGTTGATCTTGACTGTGTTTGCTCTATAACCTTTATTTTCACAAACTGTTCCATGTGTAATGCATAATAATAAAATCTCAAAACAACCATAACATGCTTATAAAACTACTGACAAACAAATGCATAAAAACAGAAATAGCGGCATTTAACTAAAAACAACAGCCACACAGTTGATTAAAATTTCAATTCATTGCCATGTGCAGTTCACGAACCTGCATTCCATAGATACATAGGTGCGTTCAGTCCATGAGCTCATTATGAAACAAAATATTTTTAAGTAGCAATAACTGGCTTTAGTTTGTGCTGGGACTTATCATGGCTAAGTTTTAGCATCTGTTATTAATTGCCAGGGTACAGTGCTGTTATATGATGCATATAAATTAAGATTGAAATGAAGTGCTTTGGGCAAATCCAGAGTGCATTTTATTTTAAATAGAGAGACGAGGGCAAGTAATTCTATGGTAGGGGGTTCAGGCTGGAGATCAACTTGATTGTTGGCATCTATATCCCTATGCTTTGCTGTAGAATCTCTGCTTGCAGACAAAGCCACCCCACCTGGGCTTACCAATTTCTGCAGCTTTTCAAATGGCCCATCTCCTTCTACTGGCTTCCAATTCTTTGCCGGTTTCCTGACTTTTGCATGCTTCTCCCCCAGTCCTAACTAGTTGAAATTTATCTCCTATGGCTTAGTTACTGTCAATAAGAGCTTTAAGCTCCCCCACCCATTTCAGTAATTTGGCCCCAAGACCTTTGTCTCTAGCCCAGGTCTGTTTTAGGGGAAGTGGTGGCACAGTGGCTTAATAATGCTGGAACTGTTGGCCAGAAATGGTCAGCACTATGGCAGTTCAAGCCCAGCTTCTGCCAGATGGAATGAGCTCCCGTTGTTCTGCCCTACCTTCTAGCCAACCTTGCAGTTTGGAAGCATGTAATGGAAGTGGATAAATAGTTACCACCTCAGTGGGAAGGTAACAGTGCTCCATGATGGCCTTAGAAATAGAAATGAGCACTGCCCTCTATTAGCTGCTCACTAAGCAGAGTAAAATCCGCAGCGAGTCCTTTACCTTTACAACCCTGTTTTACCTTTGACCCTCCGCACCCTCCAGTTGTCTCCAAAACTGAGTTTCAACAATGCGGTCCTACAGACAGGAAATTTCTACATATGCTGTACAAATGGGGACAGATCAGAATTACACCCTCAGAATCTGCTTGGCTTTCTGTATATTTGCAGTGATGTTGGGCTGGGGCTCTGAAGATTTGGGTTCTGGTCCCCACTCAGCTATGAAGCTCATGGGGTAACTGTAAGTCAGTTACAGACTGTCAGCCTAGCCTACTTCTCATGGTTGTTTGCGCATGAAACATAAGGAAGAGGAGAAGCATATATGTTGACTTCCATAGACTGAACCTGCTGAGAGGTTGAGCTGAAGCTCACTGGGTGACTTTGGGCCAGTCCTTCACTCTCAGCCTAACCTACCTCACAGGGTCATTGTTGTGAGGATCAAATGGAAGCCTATCCACTGTCTTAGGTCCCTTTAAAGAGGGGGAAATGCTGGATATAAATGCTGTGTAATAACCACAACAACATGGAGTAGAGCCAATGAGAGTGATGCCAACCCCCCTTCCAGCATTCCATGTCGATGACACAGTTGTCTGAACAGGATGCCTATTTCTAGAAATTAAGCAAGAGCAGTAGACAAGCCAAAAAATGAATGATCACAGACTGCTGTTCGTCATCTTCTCGGACAGAAAATCACTTCTCCGCATTCTGGTCTATAGATGTTGTACTCTGATATGAGAGTATAGACCTTGAAAATGAAACGGTAAAACCAGAATAATTAGGATGAAATCACATTTTGCATTGGAGAAATCACCTCCATTTTTTCCACTTATAGCTTATGCCGATTTTCCTTTCTACATTAAAAAAGTTGGAATACAAGAGTTATATATTTCTGACAACACATTTCTACATGGAATGCTATATTATATGAACCTCAAGAGCAATTTTGTTTCAAAAATGAAAAAGAAGAAAGAAAAATTTTAATGTGAATTTGGTATGTGGGTACTGTTTGACATGTTTCCTTCCCTATGCTGCTGTGGAGCAGAGAAAGGCAAGTCATTTGAAATGAAGGAAAATGAAGCCAGGAAAAATGTGCTTTGCTTCTTAGTCTCACAATGTTTTATAAGGAAAAAATAAAGAGGTTCTGATTATTTTGTGCTAAGTATTTGAGGTGGAGAAACTGAATTGCATACTCACAAGCACTAAAAGTGTAAATGGAAACATTAAATATTGTTCCACTGCAAATTGACAAATTCTGTAGCTACATAGCTTGCTGTTGGTATTTTTGGAATGTTTTGGAGTTAAACTACTGTAAGTAGTGTAATTTGTCAAGGGAAAATTGTGCTACTTATGAATACACTGGGTACACTAAAAAGAAAAGAGGATGGAACCATTTGGGAATACAAGGCTTCTTTACATGAGGCATTTATTCCTTGGCTTCACTGAGAATTTTTCTGCTTCCACCGTGGGAGGAAGAGTGTGTACTTTGTGTATTTTTGCCCCCAGGGCTTTGATTTCTCTGCCTTCCTCTATGTTTTACTAAACAACCACAAGATGGCTCATGGTATAGCAGAATAGTAAAAAAAAATGCAGCCATTTTCCATCACTATCTAGCAGGTAGGGAGATATTACTACAGTACCTCATTCTTTAAAAGTCAAAAGAAAAACTTGCTGGAAAATATGTAAGAAGATTTGAAGAATGACAATGTTGTGTAAAGGATCGACCAACTTCTGTGAGTGAGGTCTTATGACTGCACATTGAATGCTTTATGTAAAGAAGTATACAGTTTCCGTAAAACAACAAAGCATTTTGTGGCATCATAATGTCTAAAAAATTGTAGCATATGCCTTTGTGGAATATATAAAGTCCACTCTATCAGATTCCTAATACATAACAGAAAATTTCAGGGTTTTTATTCAGTAAATATTGTATAGTGTGTGTGTGGGCACAGCAAAAATGTAATCAATGAGGTCAAAAAGAAATTCAATGCAGAAAGTACTGACAGTAACAATCACATTATTAACAGTGTAAATTACATTCTGGCACTAAGTAGACGAGTTAACACATGTAGCATGTTATGGTGAAGTCTTCATCTGATGGTAGTAAGAAAGACAAGGACTGTTTGGTAGAACTTTATCAGGGTTTCCTGTCCAGATAAGCAAGAAGTCATCAATAAATCTAAAGTAGAGAGAGGCTTTTGATGACAGAAGCTCGAAAGCAGCAGTCTACATTTGTCACGAATGTGATGGAATATAGTGAAGCAACCAAGCTTAATGAAAACTATGACTACACTTCTAAAAATACAAAGTTGTAGTGTATCTTTAATGTTTAGGGGAAGATGAATGCATATAGTGAGCACCCTTACACTTTTAGGACCAAAGCCTCCACCATGAATTTCCTACAACCACTATACAATATGATAGTGAAAGATGCATACTGCAGTGAAAGATGCATACTGATCCAAAAAAGCTCCAGTCTATTATATGACTTCTGCTCAGTTATTCTCTTGCAAGTCTCTTCAGCCAGTACCAAACACACTTTCCTACTTTTTCACAGCTCTGTGTCTAGCTTCTGGAAAACCTTTGCTGCATTCCAGGTGAACAATAAGAACAAATTACAGGAGCAGCTAATGAACCAATCAGTTTAACTGTTCCCACTAGGCAAGCTTTACCATTGTCTCCATACCTATCATCTGTCCATTACAGTACCTTAAGAAGGCATCATTTAATAGTGCTAGTGTCGAGTCAAAATATGCCTGAAAGAAGTCTGACCAAGAAGTCAGTAATTTAGAAGACAGACTGAAAAAGAAAAGCACTATAGCTGTCATTATACAAAGTGATAGGAACTAATAGGCATGCATTTGGCTGGACAAGAATGGACAAGAATGCATTGTACAGAAATTACAGAAATGCTTCTGTTTCACTCTGGAAATGCTTTTCTTTACAACTGTTGACTATTCCAAAAAGTCATTTATAACCTTCAGTGGCATTTGTTCTATTTTGTGATATTAACTTTACAAACAGACAAACTGCACTTGACAGCCCTGATATTCAAAGCACAGGCTTCCTCTCTCTATGCTTGTAAACTTTTCTTTATAAAAAAAGAGAGAAGAAAAGGGGAATCCTTCCAGATTATCCCTTCATTCCAGTACACTAGAGATGAGGAATCTTTCACTTTGCAAGTCACTAGACTTTGTCTTGCCAGGCTGACCCATATAGCCCATGGAGTCTCAGGTGAAGCCAACCCCATCCTTGAAAGAGAGTGGGGGAAATATCCTCACTCTTATCTCCAGTTAGTGGATGTTCTGTTTTCATTAGCAAAATTTAGTCTTTCAGCTGTACCTTATTATTTGCAAGACAAAAACAACCAACGAAAACTTTTCAAAATATTTCTTCAAATAAACACTGCCATTTTGTTGACCTAGAGAACGTTATGTGTGCAGTTCTTCTTTTAATTTATGACATGAAAATAATCTAAGGTATATTATTATTATTAGCATCAGCATCCACAGCAACAGGTATTTATTTACAGCAGATTTCCTAGCTGCGTGAAGCACTTTCCTATATTATCACAGTAATCTTTTCAATAAACCTGGAGCTTAGGCTATATTATTGCTAATCACAGATAGTGAGCCAAGACAGTAATATTTATTTATTTTGAAACATTGAATATAATGTCCTCTGGTATGATTATTTCCATGGTGTTTAACAAAATAATTGCCTTTATCCAGCAGGGCTAATATGAAACAGATGAAGTGAATGCATTTCCTGTGGCTAGATCACTTGGGCCATGCATGCAGCAGATGAACTCAGAATTCTTGCACTGTGCCAACCACCTCTTGAGAAGGTAATGAATACACCAGGAATGTGGAACCTTTGATCCACTGGTTTAAATGTCCCTGAAGAGGATCTGCAGGCATCAGTTGTATGAGATCCATTTTGCTTCTGAAAAGCTTCTTGTCATTGTGATGTGTAAGTACCTACTTCCTCATTTAGTCCCACACCCTACTGAGGTACTTCAGTATTCATATCAATGGAAGTGTTCACACAACATGACAAACAAACCTATGTGCTTACCATGGTTTGTTTGTTTGTTTTTTACCATGGTCAGACTATTGAGTGGTTTCTATCTTCTCCACTCAGTCTTCCTGTGGTTGTCAGGAATCCTATCCATCCCCGTACCTTAAATTCAGTCCTGTTACATCACCCCCTATGTCCCCTACATCCTCTTCATCAGTGCATAGAGGTTGGATTGCTAGAGCAGCTCCTGCAGTAGCTGCTCTTTTCAGAGATCTCTATGGTAGTTGCATACCAGGACTGTGGAAATGGCAAGTCATGGTGGTAGGGAACAACCATAGAACAAACCATTGCTTCTAACTGGGTATTTTAAAAAACAAACCACAGTAAAGAGCCATCACTGGGTTTGGACAAAATGGCAGACCAACGATAGTAGAAACCACCATGGCTTCTTGTATTGTCTGAACCCAACCAATGTTTTGGAAAATCTTGATCATTTCTATTTCTTTTTTCCTTTATTTAACATGTACACTTAAAACCTAGTTTTTTCACTTTCCACTCTTTCCTACTACCCCCATACCACCAAAAAAATTCTTCCTACTACCCACACCACTAAAATAAGGGAAAGGTAAAAAGCAGCAGAGGACTTTCAGGGCCTCTCCTTGGCTTTTGGAGTTGCCAGAATTTGTGGCTGGAAAACATGGAACATGTTTCCAGGGCTATTTTTTGCAGCTGTGCTGAACTGTCATTCATGAACATCACAATCTCTTCCTGAAAGTGGTGAAGACAGGTATGAGCCCCAGTTTATAAGGGCATTGCTTCCATTCCTGCTGAAACTGGATCATTCAAGAAGGGGTGGGGGATATTCACTCTGATGCAAATCTTTCAGGCCCATGCTAATGGAAATAGATTCTAGGGCTGACTGTGTCCCAGTTCAAATCAAGCTGTGTTTCAAATTCTGAATTTACACTTAAAGATTTAACTGAAGAATAGCATGAGGCACTGTGGACAAGGTGGCAGCCACTGAGGATGTGGGACTTGCTCTACAGAGAACTGGGCTTCTTTCATCCTTATTGGCTTTCACATTAAAGGCCAACACAATCCTTCTGTATAAGATGTTTGGGTTATCACGTTAGCTCCTTTAAAAAAATGATCAGCCGCTTCTTCAGTAATTTTTTTGGACTTTGAAGGAATAGAAGATATTTTGGTATAGTTTGATATTTATATCTTTTTGGGCAACTTGAAGTCATTTAGTTAAAAGGAAAGTTATAAATATTTCCCAAAACAAAATTGGAGCCTCTGATTATATCACTTTCAGATGGGAAGGATGTGGTCCTCCTATAATTGTGCCAGCAGCTCTCATTACAGCCTCTAATGATTTCCCTCCCCCTTTGTGAAAGAAAGTCCTTGGTAACAAGTTGCCACCATTTGATGATTTCATGCCTGATGACTAAGTCAATGCTGTGTGCCACTGAGATATGTGCCTGCCACCTGCTGTCACTTTTGTATTGCATTAATCCATCTCATCCAATTTCAGGCATTGTTATTCTCCCTTTGCTGAATGTGACAGTAGGGTGACTTTCCACTTGGAAACCAATTAATTGGCCCTTTTTCCTTTTGCCTTCTGGCCTTTCTGTTTCCTTTGAAGATGCAATATTAATCTTTGTCACATTTTAAAAGCTTGTTTACAGACTTTCCATGATTATCCTGAAAAACTTGGTGTCTGCTGTGCTTTTATTGTGTTTTCCATGAAACCAACCAGTTTTTCACCTATTTGAATGCTAGCAGTGCTCTACTATAGATGCAGAGATTTTCTTATTTGGTTTCTAACAAGGTGCTTTCTCAGACTTGGAGAATTTAGAGATTTAGAACACAATCCTATGCATATTTAGATAGAGGAAAAAATTCTACAATAATTCTCCAGCCGGTTGAAGGATTGTCTTCTTTTAAAACATGCACAAGATTGTGCCCTTACAGCAAAAGTTCAGTGAAGCTTTTACCCCCAAGTAAATGAGTATAAAGACTGCAGATTAGCTACCAGTTGGTTGTACATAGAAACTTCTTTATCATATCTATGCATTGCTCTTGTTAGTAAGGAATTTCTCTTTTAAATGACTATTGTGAAGTTTGCAGTGGCATTGTAACCAACTATTTCAAAGTATGGCTGAAATATTCCACAGAAGAAAACAAAGCAAAATTGGGTGAGGATGTGTGTCCTTCCTTTTTTGTTTTGCACCTGTCTGGTTATGGAACATCAGAAGCTGCCTTATACCACATTAGAACATGCATCCATATATTTCAGTATTGTCCACATGGACTTGTGGGAACCCTCTAGAGTTTCAGACATGAGTCTTTTGCATCCTCCCTGGAGATGTCAGGGATTGAATCTGGGGCATTCTACCTGCAAACTCTGTACTGTACCACTGAATGTTATTACTCCCAAACATTCATATGAAAGAGAAAATGCATCTCAAGTTAGGGAACTCAACTATTATATTGATTTGACTCAGCAAAGGTCTACATTAAAAACACTCCCATGGGTTATTATTCCTCTTATCATTATTCACAGCCTGTGTGTAAAGTTCAGGATAAACTGGATATTATTCTACTATACTAGCTGGCAACTTGTCACCTGCAAGATGTTTGTCTATGGTTCCCTTTATCCTTGATCAACTATGCTGGCTAGTGCTGATGAGAGCTGCAGGCCAAAGCATTTGGCAGACCACAGGCTGTGCATCCTGTTCTACTACTTCCACTGATCAATTTAAACACATTTATGCAGAAATGCCCACTGACTGAAGAGTGCCTGGAGCCTGGGTCCACAATTAAAATCTGCTAAACCCATTTTCTTCACTGGCATGTACAAAATGCAATCCTATGCATTCTGGTTGGGGAAAGCTAGGAGATACGGGACAAACATGTATAAGATTGACCTTTAAATATTCTTATTTCCTAGCTTTTGTAGATATTAAGAAGTGCCCTAGGAAAAATGAAATCAAAATTGACAGACCAATGTTTTCACCGACCTAGGTGAAACATCTGTCAGGACTAGCCCAAGTACTGCAGAGGTCTTAATCCTGAGGAATCTGGGTCTGATTTTGTATCGGAGAGGGGATGATTTTGCTATCATCATGGGAACTCTAAGGTCTGGTAACCTGTCATTACAAAGAGGTATATAAGTTCAGAACTGACCAACTGTAAGATTAGGCATCATGCCACATCCCTGAGGTATTGCTCAGGAAGGTGGGAACAGAGAATGAGAGGATTCTGAGGAGAGGGACAGAGCAAAACATCAAATTGAGAGAGTGGAAGAATGATGCCTCCTGAAGCATTATCTGCATTTATGGGATAAAGATTCATGTTGGGATGGTGGTCAGAAGGGTGCAAACTAGGCCTCCCCTGTTACTGAAAGTAGGCCCTTGCTGATGAGACTGGACAGAGATCAACATCTTTAATTTTTGAGTATCTAACAGATCTGAAGTTTTGTAGCCACTCCATGATGTCTGTTTAATAATTATTCAGTGTTGAGTTTATGGATGCAACTGTTTTTCAAGAACTATGATAATGAGAAGATTTTAGCTTAAGAATATATTTATTGAGTCAAATTGAGGAGCCCTTGCTGTGAAGAAGCCAGCAGTTTTTGGTGGGGAGTTACAGTGCATCAGGCTATTTCACAAGACTTTGCAATGTGTATCTCTCCATAAATTGATTTGTATAGATAAAAGGTAAAGGTTTCGCCTTGACATTAAGTCCGGTCATGTCTGACTCTAGGGAGCGATGCTCATCTCTGTTTCCTAGCTGAGGGAGCCAGCGTTTGTTCACAGACAGTCTCCGTGGTCATGTGGCCAGCATGACTAAACACTGAAGTGCACGGAATGCCGTTACCTTCCCACTGAAGTGGTACCTTTTTATCTACTTGCATGTGTATGCTTTTGAACTGCAAGGCTGGCAGACCGGAATGCAAAAAGGTGTCTCGTGCTGAATTGCCTGATGAACCAAGTAGCATAGCTGCAACATCTTCTCTGTGATATGTGCCTGTATCCTGAAACCTCAAGAGTACATTTTCTGACTTTTTCCCATGATTTTCTGATCTCCATGCCACCAAGGGGAGGGTGCAGATGAGTTGGGAAAGTTGCAGCCAATTGCTCACTCAGCTATGCTATTCATACCCCACAATCACATGAGGCAGCACTATGGCAAAATGGCTCCTGCATATATGTGTGAAGGGAACATTCCTTCATGCACTGTTAACTATTTTAAGTCTTCCTCAGCACTGATGGTGTTGGGGAGGAGTGAGTATCATTAATTTTCTTTCTAGTTGCATAAAAGCAAATCCGACACAAGGGGTGGGCAGAAGCTGTTCAGATGTTTTGGACTTCAACTCTCAGCTTTCTGAACCATCAGTCATGCAGGCAGGGGCTTCGGGGGTTGAAGATCAAAACATTTGAAAATCTGTCTCCTGCCCTTCCCTCATATAGGATTTGCTTTTACCATACATTTTCCTGTGAAGGAAATTAATACAGCCTTACTACATAAAGCTGTGTTCTGTTGGAGAAGCAACCAGAAGCTGCATCCTGGTAAGGAGTGATGAAAGGAGCCAAAGGCTCTTTTCTGCAGTGAAAGCCTAGACAAGATGGTCATGGGTTCATGCCCACTAGCTGTACCACAAGAAGTACAGACTGGCCATACACTGTGTGAACTAGACAAACATACGTAGGGTTACTCCATGTAGAGGACAACTATGTGTCCCATTGTGTGGATGAGCCTAGCACATGAACATTGGTGTATTTGTAAGGCTGCTAAAGACATGACTAGTGAGGCTGGTGGGGCATGGTCTACACACATGTTGTGTCTAGATAGCATCCCAACCTTCAAACTGCCTCATGCATGCTTTCAGTAGGTGAAGGATGTTGTGAGTACTCTCTTAATTATCTGCATTTAATTTTATAGCACAGCTTAGTTCCAGGATCTTTCTTTAGTCTGCTCTCAATCAATCTCCATGCAAACTTACACTCCAATCAATTCAAGCAGAAGTAAATGTCACCAAAGTGGTATCCCATAAATAGCAAAGAACCATGCAGGACTACCTTCTCATGTTTGTTAAAAGCTTGAAGACCCTTTTTTTCAGAAAGGTACATGCTATACCTCTTCTGCATCAAGGGTAGGCAACACAGTGCCCTTGGACACCACTGCACACTTAAACATCTTTCCTGGCACCCTCCAAATTGTCTTTCCCTTTCTACTTAATGACAAGCTAAATAATATATTTTGTAATTCAAAACTGGGATTGCTGTGAAATAGCTTTCTGTAACTTCCAAAAACTGAGGGCTCAGAGAAATTGTTTAGTAGGTTGTTGTTCAGAGCTCACCTCTGATTATATTCAGTCTTTAGGACAGATAATGTGTCCTCTGTCATGCATCCTGGATCAGTCATTTTGTAGAGGTGCTCAAAAATGTTTCCCAATTTACCAAATGTGCCCATGACCCTCTAAGGTTGCCCACTTCTGCTCTAGGGTTCAAAGAACAATTGGACTTCCTTCAGTGGACAAAGGCATTGGAAACCACACACCCATCTGCCATACTTGCAGTTTGCGATACTTTCTAGTTAGGACCCTTCTGCTGCATCTTCTGCTCTTTGCTCAATAGCTGTAAGGTGATATTTTTAAAAAGAAACTTATGTCAGAACATCCTCTTCACCTCTTCATTTGAAAGCACCCCAGAGAGTGGAACAGCAGGATTCACCCAGCTCTTTAAGAACTGCTGCAGTATTTTAGGATTGCCAACTGAATAAACAACCCAGCCTAACCTGTTTCTCAACTTTTAACGAAGTGTGTACTATTAGAAGGAGAAGGATTATTTTTTACAACATAAGCATAATCACCTGCAAATGTCTGCACATCAAGAAGCTCTTAAAGATATAAAAAAAATGTTTGCCAATTCTTAGATATGCAATTGTTTTTAAAATCATGTGCATCTCAAAGAAAAAATACATTTCTTTAGTCTCTGGGAGACATTGCATAGCTTTAAAATACCATGCGATTTCCCCATTCATTCTCATTCAATTTGCACAACTTTCCTCTCTGCAGAAACTGAAAGCTACTGCTAGCACTTGTGGAAAAAGGAAAGATAAGGGTCAAGTTGATGCTCAGAGAAGTGGGCATACAAGCATGGCCTGTTCATCATTCCCTAGCTGCAATTAATGGTAGCTTCTCAATGCATGGGACCCAGGAACTATAGCTGATTTCTCACAGGAAACTGTAAGAAAACTTTAAACCGTGCTTTATGAATTTTGGCTTGTTGGGAGAAACCGATATTAAGCTATGGGTAACTGGGTAAGCTATATTAAGCTCTAGGTGCCTCTTTCACCAAAGGGAGAAGCAAAGTGGAAGTGAGGGCTACATGCATCCAAATGTTGCTTGTGCATATATATCCTGGCTTATTTGAACCAACTGTTGACATTCAGTACAAATGTGGTCGCTCAGTGAAGGTCAGTTACTGGAGCAAAAGTCAGGCCATAATGGAAAACTTGCACAAGGTGCACTTCAGATATGACTTTCTGGTTCTGCTGTAGGTCACTGTCTTAACTTTACTAACACTTTGTGAACTGGATCTCCCGAGTACAATTGCCATGGCCAATTACTACCTACCTTGATGTTTTTAAAATTACAATCAATCCTGTCATATAAGCTATAAAACCAAATAACAATAGTAGTACACAATATTTAACTTCCTTAACTGTATGTTTTCTTCTGTATTGTTAGCACTCATGTATTAGAAATAAGACATCAATATGCATAGGCTGTCATGTTCTACTCCAAAATGATATGCATGGCTCATCAGTACAAACGACAGAGTTAACATAGATAGAATAGATAAGTAATGTAACTAAAAGGCAAATTACAGCTTTCAACATTAATTGCAGCATGCCCATATGTAGAAACCATATGCTAGTATATGTGTCATTTATACACTGCATTTTAATGAGGTTTAACACAATCACTAAGCAGTATTTAATGACAAAATTTCAAGTAATAACAAAACATTATAGTTAGTTTCAAGGAACTAAATGTTTGTTTTGAATCAGCTGCCTCTCGGGTTTTGCTTAAAGGTATTTGCTGAACATTAAAATGACCTCCATATATCTTCTAAGTATGTGGTATAAATGAGAGTTCTTTGATTGATTAGCCAATTAACACAATGTTCTCTAGCTTATATACCTGCATATTAATGAGCATAGCATTTGTAAGATGGAAAGAATTAAAGAACTGCTAATAAATCAACTGGAATAAGCAGCCTGTGTACGATCCACAGATCTTGAGACACAATATAATTGTTAAGCAAGTAATGCAGTAGTACATCTGTCCAAGCACACACACCCTTTAGAGGCCTGAAAGTGGAGGTGGAGTGCATCCCCCCTCTCCCCGCACTCCCTGTGGGCCTAATATGGCTTGCTGCATCCCTCATTCTTTCTTGTGAAGCCTTCTCGAAGAATCCATCGTGGAGGGAATCCCAGCTGTTATCCACACACTCAAGTCAAAAATAATGGGGGAGGGAGGAACAGGTTCTCTGATGATCAGCAGATACGTGGAGAACATCTTTCCTTACCCAAGTAGAAAGAAGGCAGGTACAAAGTGGACACAGCCCCTCTAACAACTATTTTCTTTCTTCTGAAAGACTGCCCAACAGGAGGAAGAGCTGTTCTCTATTACATTCAAGGTCAGGACAGGAACCAACAGTTAGAAGTTGCAGGGAAGCAAATTTCACCTAAACATTGGAGGTTTCTTAATAGTGGAGGCTGTTTAGCAATGGATTAGACTACCACTGGAGGTGGTATGTTGGAAGTATCCACCATATTCTGCTGAAAGTATTAATGCAGGCACTGGACTACCATCTGCCAGGGATGCTGCAGGTGCAGCCTGCCCTTAGCACAGGGCTGGACTAGATGATCTCCACCATCCCTTCCAATTCTCCAACTTATTTGATTTATATCATGTCTTTTGCCAATATTGCTGCTCAACATGCCAAACTATAATCAAATAGAGATGAAAACAAAATATGACTTAAAACATAACATGAAAATACATTCATTAATTTTAAACACCAATAAAACAAATAACTCCTATCCAATTACCTCCCCTGCCCTTCAGCAACAAACCAGTTTGTATGCCAAACCCCTGCCTGTGTAATGCTATCTGCCTGCTAGCAGAAAGGCAGTGGAGATGGGGCCAGTCTGGCGGTGGAAATGAAGTGATTTAACCCCCAGCACTGTGCTGTCCAGGCTTACATAAGAGCAAGCAATCTTTCAGAAAGTACAGTCCCAAGACACGCTAGAGGGCTTTATAGGTCACAACCAGAACTTTGGTTTCTGCCAAGAAACAAACTGATACCCAGTGGACCTGTTGTACCAAGGACTCACATGTTCCTTGTAACAGCCCAGTCAACAATCTGGCTGTAGCATTCTGGAACAGCAGAAGTTTCCAAATGCCTTTGAAAGGTAGTTCCAAAGAGCACCTCATCTCACAAGCACAGACAGCATGAGTGAGATTATCCCAGAGCATATTGGTGGCAGAAGACTGTGGAAAACATTAGCAATGCTCCCCCACAAGTAGGATGTACAGGGCAGACTCTCACAATCAATCTTTTGTTGCCTGTACAATTTAAAACTGCAGGAAGGAAATTTTCCTATTTAAATGTTTATACACATGAGCAGATCACCTTCTCAGTCTGCAGAACTCTAGTCAAGGAGATTTACTGCTCGGCTTCTATTTGCATCAAGGAGTTTTTGTATACATGTGTGTGTGCCCATGCATTCCAAATCAATCGAAAGCAATGCATCAATACTGAAGGACAAATGATTCAGAGATGTGATATTCCAAAAATGGAGACATTTGATAGTGAACTTTGAAAATTAATCTTTTAAACAAAGTTGAGAATGCCCAGCTTTGCACTTAACAGAGAACCTGAGAATAACCCAGATCTACAGTTAGTGGGAGGGGGCTTGGAACAGATGAGGCAGGTATGGCTCTTGACCCCATGACCTGATCTCAGTAGAGGAAGTCAGATCAGTTAGAGGATCTGTTTGCAGAAAGGAGGTGTTCTTGTTTCCAAAAGGCTCCTCCCCAATAGAGTGGGCCCAGGCATGCTTATAAGGAGAATTCCTGAAGCAGAATGCTACATTGGGTTCAACAAACTGTTCTGTGCAAGCTCAGAGATTCGCTCTTGGTGTTTTCTGATTTTGAACCATGTTTTGGTCAATGCAGAACATTTTTCAAGAAAGGTCTGTGACTTTGACTGTGTGAAAGAAGGAACTCTAGTTCAGACAACTTTGTCTTGCAGCATTTAGGAAAAAGAAATCCAAGGATGCAACACAAGTCACTAATTAAGAGTCTTTGGATCTGTTTGCTTTGGAGGGAGACCCAACAGACTTGTGACATGTTGACTTGTGAGCCAATAGAACTGGACTGAAGTGACCCTACTCTGCTCATCTTTGGACTTTGTCCAAATCTGATGCATATCCCTAGTTCTTATTTTCTGCAGATAAAACTTTTGTTCATTAACCTCTAGAGTGCATAATTAGAATTCTTAGCCTGTGAAGCATTTCCAGCTGATGGTTTTGGCTGACGTTTTGGCCTGTAAATATTAAACAAGTACAATAAAGCCAGAAAAACAACCACATTCATATTATCTATGGTGAATTTAGACTGTGTTTAATCTGGTCAAACTTTTTTGTGGATTGTCAGGTATTTTCCACTCTGTTGTTCACTCCTTGACTGATTATGATTCCTACCTACTTTGGTAAAATATACATTTTTCCATGTTTGTCAATTTTTTACTGATGCATAAGATGTTCATACATTTCTTAGCTTAACATAAATCAAAGAAAAGATTGTATAAAACAGGAACAATAGCCTTCCCCCCACCCCACCCATATGATTGCTAGCAGTTAAAGATGGGCTTTTTTGGTTTGTTTTAAAAAGTGGTATCTGCATTAAAGCATTTTACAGCAACTTTCATATTTTTGTACAACCAAATGTTCCTACAATTCCAGAAAGATTATTTTGTTTTGTATTTAGGGGTCCATGTAATTGGAAATTACTAGAAATCTGTAATTCTTGAAATCCTGCTTCAGAGTGTATTCTAACTCATGCTCCAATAAGTTATAAGCAATCCTTTTTTTGTATTTCACACAAAAATCACATGTAATAAATGCATACAATTTTTTTTCTAATGTATATGCCAGTTCTGTGTTTGCAAAAGATACACATTTTCCCATTGGATAAAGCATGCTTATGAGCCGCCCCCACAGGAAAAAGTTACACTTTTCATGCTTATTTTTGCAAGGATGCCCCCTCTCTATGAATGGCATCACAAATACATGGACTTCAGCCACTGATTGTGTTCATGTCTGTGTTCACTTCCAGGCAGTTCACACTGAGTAAATTCTGATAGAAAAAAGAACATGGAAATGAATTTCTCCTGCAAATAAAGCTGCAGTTAAAGCCACACGAGCAAGGGCAGAATACAATGGCAAAATCAAATTGCTATACAGAAGTAAGAAACCCCAGGACAGCAGATGCAGTCAAGGTGGAAATGCAGGACTGTGGAAATGCAGCAGCTTCCCACAAAGTAGCTCTCCTCTGCCATCTAGTGCCTTCCAGCCATTGTCTATTCAGATCCAAGCTAGAGCTGCCTTATCTTTTTGGAAGCATTCTGCACTCAGCCTCCAAGAGTTAAAGTTTATTAACAGCTTGTTAAAGTTCATCAGTGTGAACATGGCTTTTATTCATACGAATATGGGTTCATTAAGTAACTGCCTGAGAAGGCAAGGAGAGCAAATTGTGTTCACTCCTATCCTTCAGAACAGTTGATGATGCTAGGTACAGGTCTGTTCTACCTCCTAACAGGCAATCCTTAGGGGATAATTAATAGCACTCTTCTCATGGTTAGTGTGCCTTTTACCTGTTATGTAGAGGAGAGAATTGCAATACAAAGGAAATGTCCCCACTCTTTCATGGCATTTTGTACCTACCCTCAGCTGCTTTTTCACACACTGATCAGAAGTACTTGATCCTTGTTTCTATTGAATTCCCATGGAGAGAACAGAGCCCACCGCTGGATATGCTTGACAAATCATTCCCCTTCTTATGGGGAAAGAAGCTTGCCCAAGTAGTACAAAAAGCAAAGTTCATGCTTTTGTATAAAGCCAACAGCAGGTCTATGCACACGTTTCCCCTCATTCATGATAGTTATAGGGGCATGTAGCCTCTTTTTGTGTTAGGGCTGTATCACTTTGTGGAAACACTTTCAGGGGGTTGCCTTCTAGTGGTTGGTGGGGACAAAAGCAGACCGTGGGGCTAAAGTAGAGAAAATGCTTGTCTGTTGTAGCTTGAAGTTCTTAATGCCAGTAACAGAACCTTAGAAGAGCCATTTCAACCTTCTTCTAAAAAGTGTGTGTCAGGGAGAAGCACTGAACAAAGGCCAAAAAACCACTATGGCAAATGGAGCAGGACCAAGGGAAGCCAGTGTGGCCATACAAGGAATTCTGGATTGGGTTCCCAGGAGAGCTAGATTTGGCCCTGGATCCTGGGTGCACACAGCCCCCACTAGTGGCTGGGTGCAGAACATTTCAAGCTTCTAATTTTCATGTTAAGCACTTCTGATCACACTGTAGAAAGGACTTCATCAGATTCACATGACAGGTTTCCAAAGCTGTGCAAAGCTAACCATGTCCCCTACTAGCCACTTGTTGAATGAACAAGCAGAGTGGTCCTGGGTGTACTGACACATGTAGGTAGAGTCTAGGATTCCCTCTGGATTTGAGGTTTTCCCTGCATCAGTCTTGGCAAATACATAAAGACATTTCACATGATCCAGAAATGGCTGGTTTGTCACTAAATGGAAGGTATTTAGGGGTGACAAAGTAATCTGTTCAATTTTCCACAAACTGCTGTCCTTGTAAACTAATTTGTAAAGTAGAACTCAATTATCTTTTGAAATCCAAACTTACTCAATTTAGAAAATGTATACAAACTTCTTATTAAGGAAAATGCATACAAAAATAATCATGAAAAGAGAATTCAAAAGGTTGTTATACGAGGGCGATTGCTCACAAAATTGTGTGAATTAGGCAGCATTGCACATACAAGTGGGTATTATGACAAATGTGTGGGATTCTAAAATGAATCTCAACCTTCAGGGTGTATCAAGATTGGAAAAATGAGAAATTGAGGGAAACTAAAACTGACAGATTCATCCATCCTTAGAAATGATACAGTTTTCTGAATAGAGTATTGGTCTATAAAGTGAGTGATTATTATAAATAGCAGGGCAAGATTTGCTAGACTTACTTAAGCATTAAATTTACATACCATGAGTTATGGTTTTCCCCACTGCTTCTTAATGCTGTTTTAATCTAATAACAATATAATGCGTTGTTGGCAGTAATGTCTAATCTCATTTGTTACAGTACATCAGAGTTCTTTCCTCTTACATTTTAGCAGTTAATTGTTTGCATGGGCATGTCCAGGAAGCTCCTATTTAATTGCCACATAATGTACTCTTAAAATTCACAACTCTCTATTAATTCTACTTCAGTTATGACTGAAAAATGAATCTTGAGGTGAAAAGATAAAAACAGATACTCTTTAATGGCTTCCTTGGAAGAGAATCTTGCTTTGTTCCAAGCACTTCATCTTAGTAGCAAGATCATATTTCATTCCTCTCTCAATTTTAGGTCATTTGATCATAAATCCATATTTAAAATACCATGAACTTTTAGGCTGTATAAGAAATACCACAGACTCTCCACAACCTAAGATCTCAAATATGTAGCAAGTAAAGTTTACACATTTAACCCTTAACAGAATAAAAGAAGAAAAGCCTAAGTTTATTCCCTGCTTGCAGCATGGATAATTGCTATTAATTTCTAAATTATTCTAGCAACACTGACCAGCATTTAATTTAGATAAAGTATACCTGCAAACTATACAGCTGATAGAATTTTTTAGGTTTTATTATGGGCTCAAGCAAAGCATTAATGCAATACTATGTCATTTTTCAGGTCACATGAATGGAACTTATATTTATATAAGCAAATCTTTTGAGGCTTGGGATACATGTAGAGGCTGTACAGAGACTAATCCCAGTGACTGAGAAAACAAGAAGACAATATAGGCCTGTAGAGCTCATGATTTGCAACTTTTGTGGGTAGGAATATCTGTTCTCCAAATGTAAGTGAATAGTAATATGATATAACAGTAGTGGTTTAGCTCTTGCTGAGAACTCCATGGTGAAGAAAATGGGGAAAAGTCAGATATGTAAGTGAGTTCACTGAGATCCTTTTTGAAATGTGCATTAACGAGCTTAATGTGCATTTGCCCACCATTTACTACAACTCCCAGAATTATGGAACATTAAACCGTGTTGGGTGTGAGTTTAGGCCCAGAACACCTGGAAAATGCCTGATTAGAGGAAGCTCTTACAGAATACATAGAATACCATGAGAGCAGTGAAATGCTTCCAGGCAATGAAATGGCTCTGCCTAAATGGATTGGCTATTGGTCATCTTGTTTCAGGCTGGAACTTGCTTAGGTATTCCTGGATCTTTGGGTTCCACCGTTCTGACTTCCAGCCCAGTCCTGTGACTCTGACCTAGCTCCAAGTCCCCTCCCTCCACTGCTGTTATCATCCCATGCCTATAAGCCTTCCTTCCCTCACTGCCCCTCACTTTGTCACTGCTGCTACTGTGTGCAGCCTCTGCCTTTCCTTCTACCCTGACCTGGACCCACAGATCAGGTGATAAAGTCTGTGTGACAGAAGTTGAGAATGGGGTAATAAGGAAGAGGAGGAGGAGGATCATATGCAGAAGGGAGGAGGAGGAAAGAGCAAGGAGCAGGAAGAGGAGATAGCAAGTGGGGATGAATAGGAGGAAGAAGGTGCACCCACCCACAACTGGGACTCCTCTCTACCATTTTCTTCCAAAAGGAGATTCTAAAACAGAAGGCACCCTTCAATCTATAGAAAGGCAAGCAGGGATTAAGGATGTATGGATCCCTGGGAAGCAGGAAGCACTGCTACCATCTTGCAAGCTGGCTGCAGCAGTATCTGCCCTGTGCCACTGCAATAGGTCCAAAACAGATTTGGTGGCACAGGATTGCCAGACATGTTTGCTTCTGCCAATGTATGACTTGGAGGAAGAGATCGCTGTCCCTGTGACCAGTTAACTGAGTTGCAGAAAAGGTTATGGCCTCAGCACACTATAAAACTGGTTCAAGAGATCTCTGCCAGTCCCACCAACCCAAAGTGGACCACAGTGTTTCAGGGAAGCAGCAACTGCTTCTCCTAACTTGTCAGTTGGTTGATACAATCATTGCTTCCACCATCTTTGCTGTATGCCATAGCAGTAGATTGAAAGGGCCTTCCAACATGATGTGCAGCAGGGGTGCAGAGAACTCTTTGGAGACTATTTTCCCTATCTTGGTGAAGAAATGTTTGACTACTTCTTGTAAATGTTAAAAATGCATAGGCCACACTGGAGCATTCAAGACAAACATCTTCAGAAGGCTGTCATACAAGGGAATGCTTGCAGGACACCAGTCATCCTCCTTACTCCATTCTGTTCTTTTCAGGACTGAATTGTAGGTAGCAACATCTCCAGTGGTGTTTCCTTTGAGACACCTCTCTCTCTGTATCTCTAGCTTTTTCCCAACTTTTCTCCCAGTGTAAAGTGGGGATGAGGACAGGGTACCAGAGTGGTTGCAAGAGGAACTGAAGTACTCAGTGCATTTAAGGTGACCTGTGCCACCTGGCCCAACTCTGCTATCAGAAAATGAGTAATGATGCTTTCCTATGCTCAGATCCCCTCCCGCCACATTAATTTGTTGTTGTTGTTGTTCCTTTGATAAGGGGCTATGGAATTTCCAGTTAGCTTTTCACCATGGCAAGTGTTCTCAGCTCTCAGTGGGTAGAATTCCTAGGGGTTAATGTGGTAAGGAACATTTTCATGGCATTATTTGCATGCACGCATGCACTGATGTTATGAACTGAGAGATGACATTCAAAAAACAGACACACACAACTTGCTAAGAAAGCTTGGAAATGCTGATCCAATTCCAAATTGACTCCATCACTAATATCTACTATAATAATGTCCTTATCTGACTCAGTGTGATCACTGGTGATCCCTCTTCCAAATCAAAACATCTTTTTACAGTTGAGAATATGCACTAGAGGAATAAGCAGAGCAGAAGAGAGGACAGTTTGCTATTTCATAAGCTTATTCAAAGAACAATATTATGATTTAATATCCATGGCAAATGTTTTTATTCCCCCTTGAGATCCAGCCTCACCTCTGAAGAGAACATTTATCAATAGCATGACTCAAACAGATTAATGATCTTTGGGAGCCAGGGAGTCATGTAGATCATACAATCTAATGTCTTTCTCTTTTTACTCCTGTCTCACATTCCCTTTACCGTTGATTATGCTTAAAAATGGCATTTCATTTCTAATGTCAGTGGTAATGTCAGTGTTACTCCACTGAATCACTGGAATCATTATCCTACTCTCTCATCTTGCCAGGCGCTGGAACCTGCTCCCAGGCTGATAGTAGTTAAGCCTGGTCTGAATATTTCCTTCAGATGGTAAGCATGCAGAGAGTGAAAGAAATGGTGACGACATGCATGTAAGCAAGGATGGAGAAACTAACATTTCAATGGCTAAAGCTAAGGAGCTTTGTGTAACTTTAAAGTTCAACATACCTTAGCAAAAAGAACTTTTAAAAAATGGTATATGTCACTTTCACTCACCGTTCATGCCAATGTTTATAAAAGCTTTCCTTCCCTCTTACTCTGCTCATCTAAGCAGGAAGTGATATTAAAATATAAGAAATTTTGGAACAGTAGAACAGCAGATAACAGAAAGGGATGCTAAATATGGTTCATATACTATGCACCAGGTAATGGTTGGTTGAATTTTAAAGAACTTATTCTTATAAGAAAGATTCCCCTTCTCAATTACCAAGGTCAGATAATTAAGTGAGAAAATCCTCTCCTAATTCTTGCCCTCCAAAGTATTGTAACCCATTCAAGACATTAAACATTTCTGGATTAATGGCTGTTAAGGTCAGCCTGTTCCAGCACATGCCAGTGTTGGTCGATGATATAAAAGTGGAAACATTGAGAGGTCAGAAGAGGGCAATTGGGAAGTAGCTTTCTTTGGAGTACATTAAGGAGCACAGAGTAATGCTTTACAAAAAAGAAAGCCTTAGCTCTTTCCTCAGAGAATTACTAGAACTGCCATAGTGGATCCATCTTCATAACTGTTCAACTGCGCACATGTTTTGACTTGAGAATGGAAGAACCATGTCATAAATAACTACCACTAACTTTGGCTGCAGCAGAAAGCATCACTACAAGTACAAGATATGTAACAGTTGCTCTTTGATTTATCCTGAGATTTCCATGAAATGAGGCAGAGAGTCAGGATAGTGTTGAAAGGAGGAGGAAAGCGTGATTAAGCCAGAGTCTCAGGTTCTACATGGCTGTGTCACTCATTCAACACTACTTTCTTGACATGAAGACAGTCAATTAATGAGCAGCATTTGTATAGTCGAGCATCCAAAGTGCTTCATAAGCCTTATTTCAGTTATTCTGGCAATAACTGATCAGGGCAGATTATTATTATTTAGCAGTACCTAAAGTACTGTCCTCCTTCATGGATCACTGCCTTGTCATGGCAAGGGGGCTTGCGTAGCACAATGAAGCTATGTGCTATGCCATGCAGGGCCACCCAAGATGGACAGGTCACAGCAGAGAGCTCTGAAAAAATGTGATCCACTGGAGAAGGAAATGGCAACCCACTCCAGTATCTTTGCCATGAAAACCCCATGGACAGTACCAAAAGGCAAAAAGATATGACGCCGGAAGATGAGCCCCTCGGGTCAGAAGGCATCCAATATGCTACTGGGGAAGAGCAGAGGGCTAGTACTAGTAGTGCCAGAAAGAATGAAGTGACTGGGTCAAAGCAGAAAGGACACTCAGTTGCAGATGTATCTGATGGTGAAAGGAAAGTCCGATGCTGTAAAGATCTATACTCCATAGGAACCTGGAATGTAAGATCCATGAATCAAAGCAAGCTGGATGTGGTCAAACAAGAGATGACAAGACTGAACATTGACATCTTAGGAATCAGTGAACTAAAATGGACAGGAATGGGGGAAATTAATTCAGATGACCATCAGGTATACTACTGCGGGCAAGAATCCCTCAGAAGAAATGGAGTAGCCTTCATAGGCAATAAAAGAGTAGGAAAAGCAGTACTGGGATACAATCTCCAAAATGACAGAATGATCTCAGTTCGAATCCAAGGTAAACCATTCAACATCACAATAGTCCAAGTCTATGCCCCAACCACAGGTGATGAAGAGGCTGAAGTTGACCAGTTCTATGAAGGCGTACAACACCTTCTAGAATTAATACCCAAAAATGATGTTCTTATCATCAT